>NC_090650.1:87073687-87373687 GCF_040937935.1 Hyperolius riggenbachi
GGTGTTCATCAGGATGCGATCCGGATCCGTTTGGCAAAACCTACGTAAAAAACAAAAAAAATGTTGGGGTCTGGGAGGTCAGCAGAAGGGGGACCTGTGGAATCAGGCCCTCTGCTGTTTAGCACTCACCTCCACCTCCGACATGCTGCCAACATCCTGCCAACATCTCCAGCTCGTGCCGCTCCACTCCAAAATGCTTGCCCATGTGTCCCCATCCAATATCGCCGCAACAATCCGCATAGGAAGTGGGGTAGAACATCCGGATTTTCAGCCAGTGTGTTGTGCGCTATCCAGTTCCCATTGCTTTGCATTGGCCGGATGGTGCAGTCCGGCTCCGCCCCGGATACGGCTGCCGGAGGAGCCGGACCAAAAAATAGCGCATGTTGGAACGGACGCCGGAGTCCGGATCCGGTCCGGCTCCGGACGAAACGGACGCATGTGAACGGCGGCATAGACTTTCATTGCTATGCCGTGCGTCCGTTTCGTCCGGTCCGCATGCGGTGCGGCTCCGGCACGGCGATTCCGGATAGCCACCGCTAATGTGAACCGGGCCTTAACCCCGCGATCGCCGCATACAAAGTGTATAATACACTTTGTAATGTTTACAAAGTGTATTATACAGGCTGCCTCCTGCCCTGGTGGTCCCAGTGTCCGAGGGACCACCAGGGCAGGCTGCAGCCACCCTAGTCTGCACCCAAGCACACTGATTTCTCCCCCCCCTGCCCCAGATCGCCCACAGCACCCATCAGACCCCCCCCCCTGCCCACCCCCCAGACCCCTGTTTGCACCCAATCACCCCCCTAATCACCCATCAATCACTCCCTGTCACTATCTGTCAACGCTATTTTTTTTTTATCCCCCCCCCCTGCTCCCTGCCCCCTCCTGATCACCCCCCACCCCTCAGATTCTCCCCAGACCCCCCCCCCCAGACCACCCCCCCTGTTTACTGTATGCATCTATCCCCCTGATCACCTGTCAATCACCTGTCAATCACCCGTCAATCACCCATCAATCACCCGTCAATCACCCCCTGTCACTGCCACCCATCAATCAGCCCCTAACCTGCCCCTTGCGGGCAATCTGATCACACCCCCACACCAATAGATCGCCCACAGATCCGACATCAGATCACCTCCCAAATCCATTGTTTACATCTATTCTCTCCTCTAAACACCCACTAATTACCCATCAATCACCCCCTATCACCACCTGTCACTTTTACCTATCAGATCAGACCCTAATCTGCCCCTTGCGGGCACCCAATCACCCGCCCACACGCTCAGATTGCCCTCTGACCCCCCCTTATCAATTCACCAGTGCATTAATTACATCTGTTCTTCCCTGTAATAACCCACTGATCACCTGTCAATCACCTGCCAATCACCTATCACCCATCAATCACCCCCTGTCACCCCCTGTCACTGCCACCCATCAATCAGCCCCTAACCTGCCCCTTGCGGGCAATCTGATCACCCACCCACACCATTAGATCGCCCGCAAACCCGCCGTCAGATTACCTCCCAAATGTATCGTTTACATCTGTTATCTTCTCTAAACACCCACTAATTACCCATCAATCACCCATCAATCACCCCCTATCACCACCTGTCACTGTTACCTATCAGATCAGACCCTAATCTGCCCCTTGCGGGCACCCAATCACCCGCCCACACGCTCAGATTGCCCTCAGACCCCCCCCCCCCCTTATCAATTCGCCAGTGCATTAATTACATCTGTCCTTCCCTGTAATAACCCACTGATCACCTGTCAATCACCTGCCAATCACCTATCACCCATCAATCACCCCCTGTCACCCCCTGTCACTGCCACCCATCAATCAGCCCCTAACCTGCCCCTTGCGGGCAATCTGATCACCCACCCACACCAATAGATCGCCCGCAGATCCGACATCAGATCACCACCCAAGCGCAGTGTTTCCATCTATTCTCTCCTCTAAACACCCACTAATTACCCATCAATCACCCATCAATCACTCCCTATCACCACCTGTCACTGTTACCTATCAGATCAGACCCTAATCTGCCCCTTGCGGGCACCCAATCGCCCGCCTACACGCTTAGATTGCCCTCAGACCCCCCCTTATCAATTCGCCAGTGCAATATTTACATCTGTTCTCCCCTGTAATAACCCACTGATTACCTGTCAATCACCTATCAATCACCCATCAATCACCCCCTGTCACTGCCACCCATCAATCACCCCCTGTCACTGCCACCCATCAATCACCCGCTGTCACTGCCACCCATCAATCAGCCCCTAACCTGCCCCTTGCGGGCAAACTGATCACCCACCCACACCAATAGATCGCCCGCAGATCCGACATCAGATCACCACCCAAGCGCAGTGTTTCCATCTATTCTCTACCCTAAACACCCACTAATTACCCATCAATCACCCCCTGTCACTGCTACCTATCAGATTAGACCCCTATCTGCCCCTAGGGCACTCAATCACCCGCCCAAACCCTCAGAATGCCCTCAGACCCCAGCCCTGATCACCTCGCCAGTGCATTGCTTGCATCTATTCCCCCCTTTAATCACACCTTGAGACACCCATCAATCACCTCCTGTCACCCCCTAGCACACCTACCCATCAGATCAGGCCCCAATTTGCCCCGTGTGGGCTCCTGATCACTCGGCCAAACCCTCAGACCCCCTTCCGATCACCTCCCCAGTGCATGGATTGCATCTATTTTCCCCTCTAACCACCCCCTGAGACACCCATCAATCACCTCCTGTCACCCCCTTAGCACTCCTATCCATCAGATCAGGCCCAATACAACCTGTCATCTAAAAGGCCACCCTGCTTATGACCGGTTCCACAAAATTCGCCCCCTCATAGACCACCTGTCATCAAAATTTGCAGATGCTTATACCCCTGAACAGTCATTTTGAGACATTTGGTTTCCAGACTACTCACGGTTTTGGGCCTGTAAAATGCCAGGGCGGTATAGGAACCCCACAAGTGACCCCATTTTAGAAAAAAAAGACACCCCAAGGTATTATGTTAGGTGTATGACGAGTTCATAGAAGATTTTATTTTTTGTCAAAAGTTAGCGGAAATTAATTTTTATTGTTTTTTTTTCACAAAGTGTCATTTTTCACTAACTTGTGACAAAAAATAAAATCTTCTATGAACTCGCCATACACCTAACGGAATACCTTGGGGTGTCTTCTTTCTAAAATGGGGTCACTTGTGGGGTTCCTATACTGCCCTGGCATTTTAGGGGCCCTAAACCGCGAGGAGTAGTCTAGAAAACAAATGCTTCAAAATGACCTGTGAATAGGACGTTGGGCCCCTTAGCGCACCTAGGCTGCAAAAAAGTGTCACACATGTGGTACCGCCGTACTCAGGAAGAGTAGTATAATGTGTTTTGGGGTGTATTTTTACACATACCCATGCTGGGTGGGAGAAATTTCTATGTAAATGGACAATTGTGTGTAAAAAAAATCAAACAATTGTCATTTACAGAGATATTTCTCCCACTTAGCATGGGTATGTGTAAAAATACACCCCAAAACTCATTATACTACTTCTCCTGAGTACAGCGGTACCACATGTGTGGCACTTTTTTACACCCTAAGTACGCTAAGGGGCCCAAAGTCCAATGAGTACCTTTAGGATTTCACAGGTCATTTTGCGACATTTGGTTTCAAGACTACTCCTCACGGTTTAGGGCCCCTAAAATGCCAGGGCAGTATAGGAACCCCACAAATGACCCCATTCTAGAAAGAAGACACCCAAAGGTATTCCGTACGGAGTATGGTGAGTTCATAGAAGATTTTATTTTTTGTCACAAGTTAGCGGAAAATGACACTTTGTGAAAAAAAACTATTAAAATCAATTTCCGCTAACTTGTGACAAAAAAATAAAAACTTCTATGAACTCACCATACTCCTAACGGAATACCTTGGGGTGTCTTCTTTCTAAAATGGGGTCATTAGTGGGGTTCCTATACTGCCCTGGCATTTTAGGGGCCCTAAACCGTGAGGAGTAGTCTTGAAACAAAAATGACCTGTGAAATCCTAAAGGTACTCATTGGACTTTGGGCCCCTTAGTGCAGTTAGGGTGCAAAAAAGTGCCACACATGTGGTATCGCCGTACTCGGGAGAAGTAGTACAATGTGTTTTGGGGTGTATTTTTACACATACCCATGCTGGGTGGGAGAAATACCTCTGTAAATGACAATCTTTTGATTTTTTTACACACAATTGTCCATTTACAGAGGTATTTCTCCCACCCAGCATGGGTATGTGTAAAAATACACCCCAAAACTCATTGTACTACTTCTCCCGAGTATGGCGATACCACGTGTGGCACTTTTTTGCACCCTAACTGCGCTAAAGGGCCCAAAGTCCAATGAGTACCTTTAGGATTTCACAGGTCATTTTGAGAAATTTCGTTTCAAGACTACTCCTCACGGTTTAGGGCCCCTAAAATGCCAGGGCAGTATAGGAACCCCACAAATGACCCCATTTTAGAAAGAAGACACCCCAAGGTATTCCGTTAGGAGTATGGTGAGTTCATAGAAGATTTTATTTTTTGTCAAAAGTTAGCGGAAATTGATTTTAATTGTGTTTTTTCACAAAGTGTCATTTTCCGCTAACTTGTGACAAAAAATAAAATCTTCTATGAACTCGCCATACTCCTAACGGAATACCTTGGGGTGTCTTCTTTCTAAAATGGGGTCATTTGTGGGGTTCCTATACTGCCCTGGCATTTTAGGGGCCCTAAACCGTGAGGAGTAGTCTTGAAACGAAATTTCTCAAAATGACCTGTGAAATCCTAAAGGTACTCATTGGACTTTGGGCCCTTTAGCGCAGTTAGGGTGCAAAAAAGTGCCACACATGTGGTATCGGCGTACTCAGGAGAAGTAGTATAATGTGTTTTGTGGTGTATTTTTACACATACCCATGCTGAGTGGGAGAAATATCTCTGTAAATGGACAATTGTGTGTAAAAAAAAATTAACAAATTGTCATTTACAGAGATATTTCTCCCACCCAGCATGGGTATGTGTAAAAATACACCCCAAAACACATTATACTACTTCTCCTGAGTACGGCAATACCACATGTGTGGCACTTTTTTGAAGCGTAACTGCGCTAAGGGGTCCAAAGTCCAATGAGCACCTTTAGGCTTTACAGGGGTGCTTACAATTTAGCACCCCCCAAAATGTCAGGACAGTAAACACACCCCACAAATGATCCCATTTTGGAAAGTAGACCCTTCAAGGTATTCAGAGAGGGGCATGGTGAGTCCGTGGCAGATTTCATTTTTTTTTGTCGCAAGTTAGAAGAAATGGAAACTTTTTTTTTTTTTTTTTTTTTTTTTTCTCACAAAGTGTCATTTTCCGCTTACTTGTGACAAAAAATAATATCTTCTATGAACTCACTATGCCTCTCAGTGAATACTTTGGGATGTCTTCTTTCCAAAATGGGGTCATTTGGGGGGTATTTATACTATCCTGGAATTCTAGCCCCTCATGAAACATGACAGGGGGTCAGAAAAGTCAGAGATGCTTGAAAATGGGAAAATTCACTTTTTGCACCATAGTTTGTAAACGCTATAACTTTTACCCAAACCAATAAATATACACTGAATGGGTTTTTTTTAATCAAAAACATGTTTGTCCACATTTTTCGCGCTGCATGTATACAGAAATTTTACTTTATTTGAAAACTGTCAGCACAGAAAGTTAAAAAAATCATTTTTTTGCCAAAATTCATGTCTTTTTTGCTGAATATAATAAAAAGTAAAAATCGCAGGAGCAATCAAATAGCACCAAAAGAAAGCTTTATTAGTGACAAGAAAAGGAGCCAAAATTCATTTAGGTGGTAGGTTGTATGAGCGAGCAATAAACCGTGAAAGCTGCAGTGGTCTGAATGGAAAAAAAGTGGCCGGTCCTTAAGGGGTAGAAAGCCCTAGGTCCTCAAGTGGTTAAGCCACCAGCAAGCAAGAAAAAGTACTGAGGATAATATTGACAGCACTTTTCACCTACTTTTTGGTACTTTTTTCACTTACAGAGAAAACCTAAGAAAAAATGAGAATTGGATTGGTTTGGGCCCAAGGTCTTCTTGAAAAACGTGAAAGTATTCAGTGACAAAGCATTCATGCAATTCCCATTATGGTGGTGCAGACCTTGTGATCAGCAAACCGCAAGATTTCCAAAAATTGGATTGGAATGCTGTCCATGTAAAAGGGCTCTAATGGGAACAGTACCACTGGGGGAAAAGTGATGAGAAAACTGATACAAAAAGTGTAGTGTGCACAGAGCCTAAATAAATCAGGACCATAGAGTGTTCAAAGGACCAGAGCCCTTTCACACTATATCTGTGCGCAATTATGTTATTTATATAGAAACCACGTATTGCACATTAGTTAGCAGGTGTAAATTACAAATTCAAACGTAACTACTAACGACTGTAATACTGAAGGTGAACAAAATCCTTCCATGTGGTATCAGGGCCAACAGAGTTTAATTAGTTTGAATACGGCAAACAGATTGAACAGGGAAGTGGTAAGATTGGCCAATCATTGGGCAATTCAAATAGGAAGTGGATATTCCCCCTTAATAATAATGTATTAGCACGAGGAGCAAGATAACTAGGATCTAGGATTGTGTGAATGTTTGAAAGGTATGGCAATGAGGGAGTTGCACAGAGTGAAAGCAGCCCTAAAAAAGTCATGTATGGGTAGAGGTTGTATGAAGAAGTTGATAGAAAGTAATTGGAAGGCAGTAGCAGAGAAGGCTTCTGCAGCGCTTTACACATTATAATATACGTAGAAGAAAAGTTCCAGAAAAGGCCAGCACCCAATGCGCTGATGCACAGTACCTGGGATCCCGAAGTCACCTTGGTGCTCACAACATAAGATTCACATGTAGTATTAGGGAGAAAAAACAGCGCTGGGCACTCAAGCTGGATGCTTAAGGTTTATTTCAACAGGTAATGTCAGACCTTACAGGCATACATAGGAAGAAAAAGGTCTAACAGCCGTTTCACTGGCTTCTTGCCCGCTTCCTCACTGTTTTTTCTCCCTAATACTGCTTTACACATTATATAGTCATGTCACTAATAGAGATGGCAATGCTCAGGAGGACTCATGGAGAAGCATATGATCAGTTTGATCTACTGTTAGATTTGTAAGGCTCTGATTTGCTGGTAATGATCATGCATTAAGCCAGGAAGTCATCACAGCAATTCAGGACCTGACAAATCTTATCAGATCTTGCTTCTCCATGAGTTCTCCTAAGCATTGCCATCCCTAGTCACTAACAGTCCCTCAGAGAAGCTCACAGTCTAATTATGATCATAGTCATATATCCATTGTAGTCTAGGGCCAATATTTTAGAGGGAAGCCAAGTAATGTATCTGTATGTTTTTGGGATGTGGGAGGGAAATAGAGTGAGAAACCCATGCAGACAAGAAACTTGAATATGGAGTGCATCGGAAGCCAGCGTAGAGGCAGATATAGAGAGCGGGGAAACTTGTAGCTAATCTCTATGGTTTTTTAAGATTCAGACTTTATAGTCTGTTGTTGCTGTGTGATACACTAAAGGTCTCGTAAAATATAAATGATCACATCTGTGTGTGACTCACTGGTGACTCCACAGGTCCGGCTCAGGAGTGGATGGCAGGGTGTGGTTTAAAGGGACACGTGGAAGGTGGAGGTGTGGGTCACTCCTTGTTCTGCTGTCTAATCAAGTGATAATCCTCTTATGAAAACTGTTATAATTAATTAGAAGTGTAAGTGTAATTGCTGTGATTACTGCAGAGGAGCAGCTTTGTTTTTAGTAGACAGTCCGAGTGTAAAGGTAAACATCATGTACATATGTTCTATCGCCAGATTTCTGTGTTACAAATGCTGTCACAAGCATACAAATTACTCATGTAAGCTGAGGTTTCACAGGTCAAGATTGAACTTTGGGAGCCATGAGGCGTCAAGGCCTTATTTTTGTCTCATTTAGGTTAGTTTGCAAATGGAGACTTCACTGTGGGGATACTTATCCCAAATAAAGTAACAATTTGTATGCCACTGTTCTGCTGCAATGCATTATGGGTATTGCTTCTTGCACTCACTCTCACACACACACACACACACACACACACACACACACACACTATTTGCGTCCTGCACATTGTGCGATTGTGGGAGCGCACTTGGCTCTTAGTAATACAGGCCGTTTGTGTTCTGCATCTGTTGTTACACACCCCATAATGTTCCTGATAGCCAGATACCATGTGACCTTGTGCCTAGGGCTAGGCTGGCAGGAACTATAAGGGATGATTCACGCTACAAGAGCTTTTTAAACGCTAGAGATTTTAAAAGCTCTTGCTATTGCAATGCTATGGGGTATTTTTACAAAATCACATTGCTCCAGTGAGAACACACACATAGGATAACATTAGCAGGAGCTTTTCAAATCCCAAAGCGTTCAGACAAGCTCTTGTAGTGTGCACCACCCCAAAATCAAAGGCGCATATATATATATATATATATATATATATATATATATATATATATATATATATATATATATATATATATATATATATATATATATTGTGACTTAGGACTGGAGGTAACGATAGTTCTAGATTATGCACAGTAACAAATCTTGTATTAATCTCTAATATATTCTAGTGCTATGAATTCACTGAGCAGAGAGTAATGGCCACACATCAGCACAGATGAATGACGTACCGCTTACTGTATTGAGAAAGGAAACATAGGAGACCATGATGGGCCTGGTACAGCAGTTTTTGGTCATATCACTTGGTATAGTGTATAAGGGTCCACTTAAAACCCACATAAAGAAAAAAAAATAAAACATTTTGTTAGGCTAGCATTGCTGCAAGATAGTGGCTTTATCACCCAAAGCTTAAGACCATCTTGTCCCCACACTTTCTAGTGGCTCCTCTAACGATCCTGTTCCAATTACACTTCTAGCAGTTCTGTTCTAGTGGCTCTCCTAGTGGTCGTGTCCCAGTGGCTATTTTAGCTGCCCTTTTGCAGTGGCTCTTCTAGCAGTCCTCTTGCAGTAGCTCTTCTAGCAGTCCTCTTGCAGTGGCTCTTCTAGTAGTCCTGTTGCAGTGGCTATTCTAGCAGTTCTGTTGCAGTGGCTCATCGAGCAGTCCTGTTGCATTGGCTCCTCGAGCAGTCCTGTTGCAGTGGCTCTTCTAGCAGTCCTCTTGCAGTAGCTCTTCTAGCAGTCCTCTTGTAGTGGCTCTTCTAGTAGTCCTGTTGCAGTGGCTATTCTAGCAGTTCTGTTGCAGTGGCTCATCGAGCAGTCCTGTTGCAGTGGCTCTTCTAGCAGTCCTAATGCAGTGGCTCTTCTAGCAGTCCTCTTGCAGTGGCTCTTCTAGCAGTCCTCTTGCAGTGACTCTTCTAGCAGTCCAGTTGCCGTGGCTCTTCTAGCAGTCTTCTTGCAGTGGCTCTTCTAGCAGTCCTCTTGAAGTGGCTCTTCTAGCAGTCCTCTTGCAGTGGCTCTTCTAACAGTACAGTTGCAGTGGCTCTTCTAGCAGTCTTCTTGCAGTACAGTTGCAGTGGCTCTTCTAGCAGTCCTCTTGCAGTGGCTCTTCTAGCAGTCCAGTTGCAGTGGCTCTTCTAGCAGTCTTCTTACAGTGGCTCTTCTAGCAGTACAGTTGCAGTGGCTTTTCTAGCAGTCCTCTTGCAGTGGCTCTTCTAGCAGTCCTCTTGCAGTGGCTCTTCTAGCAATCCTCTTGCAGTGTCTCTTCTAGCATTCTTATTCCCTTGGCTTTTCTAGTGACCATGTTGCAGTGGCTCTTCTAGCAGTCCTCTTGCAGTGGCTCTTCTAGCATTCTTGTTCCCTTCACTTTTCTAGTGACCCTGTTGCAGTGGCTCTTCTAACAGTCCTCTTGCAGAGGCTCTTCTAGCAGTCCTCTTGCAGAGGCTCTTCTAGCAGTCCTCTTGCAGTGGCTCTTCTAGCAGTCCTCGTGCAGTGGCTCTTCTAGCAGTCCTCTTGAAGTGGCTCTTCTAGCAGTCCTATTGCAGTGGCTCTTCTAGCAGTCCTCTTGCAATGGCTCTTCTAGCAGTCCTCTTGCAGTGGCTCTTCTAGCAGTACAGTTGCAGTGGCTCTTCTCGAAGTCTTCTTGCAGTGGCTCTTCTAGCAGTACAGTTGCAGTGGCTCTTTTAGCAGTCCTCTTGCAGTGGCTCTTCTAGCAGTACAGTTGCAGTGGCTCTTCTAGCAGTCTTCTTGCAGTACAGTTGCAGTGGCTCTTCTAGCAGTCCTCTTGCAGTGGCTCTTCTAGCAGTCCAGTTGCAGTGGCTCTTCTAGCAGTCTTCTTGCAGTGGCTCTTCTAGCAGTCTTCTTGCAGTGGCTCTTCTAGCAGTACAGTTGCAGTGGCTCTTCTAGCAGTCCTCTTGCAGTGGCTCTTTTAGCAGTCCTCTTGCAGTGGCTCTTCTAGCAATCCTCTTGAAGTGGCTCTTCTAGCAGTCCTCTTGCAGTGGCTCTTCTAGCAGTCCTCTTGCAGTGGCTCTTCTAGCAGTCCTCTTGCAGTGGCTCTTCTAGCAGTCCTATTGCAGTGGCTCTTCTAGCAGTCCTCTTGCAGTGGCTCTTCTAGCAGTCCTCTTGCAGTGGCTCTTCTAGCAGTCCTCTTGCAGTGGCTCTTCTAGCAGTACAGTTGCAGTTGCTCTTCTAGCAGTCCAGTTGCAGTGGCTTTTCTAGCAGTCTTCTTGCAGTGGCTCTTCTAGCAGTACAGTTGCAGTGGCTCTTCTAGCAGTACAGTTGCAGTGGCTCCTCTAGCAGTCCTCTTGCAGTGGCTCCTCTAGCAGTCCTCTTGCAGTGGCTCTTCTAGAAGTCCTCTTGCAGTGGCTCTTCTAGCAGTACAGTTGCAGTGGCTCTTCTAGAAGTCTTCTTGCAGTACAGTTGCAGTGGCTCTTCTAGCAGTCCTCTTGCAGTGGCTCTTCTAGCAGTCCAGTTGCAGTGGCTCTTCTAGCAGTCTTCTTGCAGTGGCTCTTCTAGCAGTACAGTTGCAGTGGCTCTTCTAGCAGTACAGTTGCAGTGGCTCTTTTACAGTCCTCTTGCAGTGGCTCTTCTAGCAGTCCTCTTGCAGTGGCTCTTCTAGCAGTCCTCTTGCAGTGGCTCTTCTAGCAGTCCTCTTGCAGTGGCTCTTCTTGCAGTCCTCTTGCAGTGACTCTTCTAGCAGTCCTCTTGCAGTAGCTCTTCTAGCAGTTCTCTTGCATTGGCTCTTCTAGTAGTCCTGTTCCAGTGGGTCTTCTAGCATTCTTTTTCCACCGGCTTTTCTAGTGACCCTGTTGCAGTGGCTCTTTAGGCATTCCTGTTTTAATAGCTCCTCTAGCGGGCCTGTTCCAATACCTCTTTTAGCAGTCTTGTCCCAGTTGCTCTTCTAGTGGGCCTGTTCCAGTGGCTTCTCTAGCGGACCTGTTAAAATGACTCTTCTAGTAATCCTGTTGAAATGGCTCTTCTAGTGGCCTTGTTCCACTGGCAGCAAATTTATATGGAAAGATATACAGTGATGTGAAAAACTTATTTGCCCCCTTCCTGATTTCTTATTCTTTTGCATGTTTGTCACACTTAAATGTTTCTGCTCATCAAAAACCGTTAACTATTAGTCAAAGATAACATAACTGAACACAAAATGCAGTTTTAAATGATGGTTTTTATTATTTAGTGAGAAAAAAAACTCCAAATCTACATGTCCCTGTGTGAAAAAGTGATTGCCTCCCTTGTTAAAAAATAACTTAACTGTGGTTTATCACACCTGAGTTCAATTCCTGTAGTCACCCCCAGGCTTGATTACTGCCACAGCTGTTTCAATCAAGAAATCACTTAAATAGGAGCTATCTGACACAGAGAAGTAGACCAAAAGCACCTCAAAAGCTAAACATCATGCCAAAATCCAAAGAAATTCAGGAACAAATGAGAACAAAAGTAATTGAGATCTATCAGTCTGGTAAAGGTTTTAAAGCCATTTCTAAAGCTTTGGGACTCCAGCGAACCACAGTGAGAGCCATTATCCACAAATGGCAAAAACATGGAACAGTAATGAACCTTCCCAGGAGTGGCCGGCCGACCAAAATTACCCCAAGAGCGCAGAGAAAACTCATCCGAGAGGCCACAAAAGACCCCAGGACAACATCTAAAGAACTGCAGACCTCACTTGCCTCAATTAAGGTCAGTGTTCACGACTCCACCATAAGAAAGAGACTTGGCAAAAACGGCCTGCATGGCAGATATCCAAGTCGCAAACCACTTTTAAACAAAAAGAACATTAAGGCTCGTCTCAATGTTGCTAAAAAACATCTCAATGATTGCCAAGACTTTTGGGAAAAATACCTTGTGGACCGACGAGACAAAAGTTGAACTTTTTGGAAAGTGCATGTCCCGTTACATCTGGCGTAGAAGTAACACAGCATTTCAGCAAAAGAACATCATACCAACAGTAAAATATGCTGGTGGTAGTGTGATGGTCTGGGGTTGTTTTGCTGCTTCAGGACCTGGAAGGCTTGCTGTGATAGATGGAACCATGAATTCTACTGTCTACCAAAAATCCTGAAGGAGAATGTCCGGCCATCTGTTCGTCAACTCAAGCTGAAGCGATCTTGGGTGCTGCAGCAGGACAATGACCCAAAACACACCAGCAAATCCATCTCTGAATGGCTGAAGAAAAACAAAATGAAGACTTTGGAGTGGCCTAGTCAAAGTCCTGACCTGAATCCTATTGAGATGTTGTGGCATGACCTTAAAAAGGCGGTTCATGCTAGAAAACCCTCAAATAAAGCTGAATTACAACAATTCTGCAAAGATGAGTGGGCCAAAATTCCTCCAGAGCGCTGTGAAAGACTCGTTGCAAGTTATCGCAAACGCTTGATTGCAGTTATTGCTGCTAATGGCCCATACTCACGGGCTACAATTGTCGCCGCAACACGCGGCGCGCGCGTGTTGCAGCGACAGGTCGCCCATGAGTATGCGCCGTTGCACAGGCGCGCACCCCGAACCGTCGCTGATGTCGCCAGGTGATTGGCGCGGTTAATCGCCTGGCGACAGTCGCCGCCGCAACTCCGCCGCAACTGTCGCTAGTCCGCGTGAGTACGCGGACTAGCGACAGCAACCTCCATTGAAGTCTATGGAGCTTCCGGCGGGAGGAGGAGGAACGTCAGCGACAGCTTCCGGCGCGCCGCTGGTCCCTCTTCCGCGTGTGTACGCGGAGGGACCTGGCGAGGAGCTGTCGCCCACACGCTCACGTGTGCTGGCGACAGGCCACAAATGCTGCTTGTATGGGCCATAAGGGTGGACCAACCAGTTTTTAGGTTCAGGGGGCAATTTCTTTTTCACACAGGGCCATGTAGGTTCTGAGTTTTTTTTTTTCTCATTAAATAATAAAAACCATCATTTAAAACTGCATTTTGTGTTCAATTATGTTATCTTTGACTAATAGTTAACGGTTTTTGATGAGCAGAAACATTTAAGTGTGACAAACATGCAAAAGAATAAGAAATCAGGAAGGGGGCAAATAGTTTTTCACATCACTGTAGTTCAGTTTAACACCTGATTAGTTACTGTGAATACGACATGACTAACTTTTATAGGCTATTGCTCTAGATTTATTTTGCTCCTGTTTATAATCGACTCTTATTGTTTGCATGAGAAAATGGGGTGGTGAGTTTGAGTTTTAGCTTTTATGATGACAGACAAATATTCATATTTCATGAATGAATAGAAATAAATGCCTAGTTGTCCGTGAGGTGAATTAATCAAGAAGTTGTAATAATAAGTTTATATTTCTTTGTGGTCGTTACCCGTCTAAAGTAAGATTTTCAGTGCATAAATATTTGGCAGTTTCTCTGCTGGAGAATATGCACCGCTGAGAAACCAGACTGGATGGACATAAATGTCATTGTGACATTTCCTCTGAGCACATTATTATTTAGTGGTTTTTAAAAAATGTTCTCGATTTGGTGACTTTCATTAGTTCCTATTCAGTTAAAAAGCAACTGCAAAAGGGCACAATGTATTGGGATAGCAAGACGAAAAATGTCCAGTATAAAAAAAATCGTTTTAATATTCTAGTACAGAATGAGTTGTCTGCTCTCATTTTACTGCATATATTCATTTATTTACAAATTCAATTTAAAAAGTGGATTTATAAGTACAGTATATGGAATTACAGGCATTTGGGGTTAGGCCTCAGGAGGCATGGTTAGGGTTAGGCATTGGAGGGGGATGGTCCGGCGTAACTGTAGGGTTAGCAGTTGGCTGATGGTGTACTGGTTAAGGGCTCTGCCTCTGACACAGGAGACCAGAGTTCGAATCTCGGCTCTGCCTGTTCAGTAAGCCAGCACCTATTCAGTAGGAGACCTTTGGCAAGTCTCCCTTACACTGCTACTGCCAATAGAGCGCGCCCTAGTGGCTGCAGCTCTGGCGCTTTGAGTCCGCAAGGAGAAAAGCGCAATATAAATGTTATTTGTCTTGTCTTGTCTTGTCTTAGCTTAAGCTGTAGTAAAATATTGGTAATATTTACAGAACTCATATTTTACTAAGTAGTATTACCACTGTAAATAGTAGAATATCGATAAATGTGACTGATAGTCTACACTGTTTCCTGGCGCTTTTTTTTTTTCCGCAGATGCAAGTATTTCTGCTCAGCAACTGTTTTTTTCTACAGTCACAGAGCAATAGAAGCCTTCAGGTTTTTCTTGTGACAGGTTTACTTTAAATCCACACCTTCATTATGGAAGTTGGTGATTAATCTAGCCATAGCATTGTCAGTGCAGCCCAGGCCTGCTATGTTTATGAGCTTCTACAACTGTGGTTTTAATAAGCAAGCAAGCATGTATTTTCTGTGCTCCGTGTACCTTTGATTGCCCACAATACCCCCACAGAGCGTATTCTCCATTTAAATAATTATAATTCTTTATCTGCATATTAAATGCCGGCTTTAAGCGGATCTTCCCTCGAGATTGCTGCCAAAATGATAAAAAACATTTAATTGGCTTCATGAATTTCACCCATGACCTTGCAGGAGAATTACGGATCATGACTGGCAGCTAAGCATGTTTCCTTTGGAGAAAGGTTGTCATTTAGAGGGATTATAGCTTATGCATGTTACTGTAAAGGATAATACATAAACAGAGGGGGCATGGCTTGCTGCTGTACATAGCCTACAGTACCATTCAGGCTACCTCCTAATACCACACTGCCATGACACATGGCTTATAGACTTTGGGTTAATGGACTTTTAATAGGTCTGGTCTATGTAGTTATCTCCCCACTGAATTAATTTATGCATACCCATATGTGTTTATATCATTGTGATGCATAAAAACTCAATGCCGTGACTTTCCCAATATTGATGGCAAGACACGACTTCTAAGACTGACAAGATCACATACTGGTTGGGAATATGTCCCTTTCTGCATTAAAAGCATTTCATTATTTTTCACAAATGAGTTCAGTCTTAGTTGAAAGCTAAATTAGGACCAGGGGTTTCTGAAGAAGGAAGGAACAAGGGGCTGTACTTTTGTGTGTAAAAATAAGTTAGAAAATAAATAAAACTGAAGAATCTAAAAATAAGGTCTATGCTTGACGATTAGCACCATAATAAGATGCTTGTGATAATTGGTTCTCTATTCTGAGCCTGCTTTTGGAACCTCCACTATCTGTTCTACCACTAACAGGAAACGTGTTGATTGTGTGCAACCCCAAAACCAATGTATTCAGGTCTGAGTGACCTTAAAGAGGAGCTGTTAGGTATAAGGTCTCAGAGAAAATAAACACATATATCAGTAGCTAAAGATTGGCTGTACTTACATTACATATGCATTTCACTGTCCACGTTTGGATTTCACAGAATTTGTATATAGTATATGCAGAGATAGATGCTCCTGACAGCTCATGGCAGGCTCCATGTTTTTCTGTCAAATGTGTCGTCATGTCCTGCCTGCTTCCTGATCACAGATAAGCTTGTACTAAATAACACAGTGTGCAGTGAATATTAATGAGCCATGTGGCTAGGAACAATAGCTGACTCCTGCAGTGTACTCTGCCCGAGATTTATCAGTGCTACGCGATTACAAGCTGCTGTAAAGTCTCATTAGCAGCCGAGGGGAGAGCCCCAGAATGCTTTGCAGTATGATATGCGGCTTGCGTCTTCTTAAGAATAACAGACTTGCTGATAAGCACACATCAAAGGTAACTGAGATTTTTATCTTCACTAATTGCTTTTGGGCTTCCTTCTAAACTGTTTAACACAGGAGAATAGAGGTTTAAATTAGCTTCTGCAGCCTGACAGTTACTCTTTAAGCATGGACACATGAGGCTCGGGGGTACTATACCAAAACCCAGAAAACCTAAGTTAGCCATACACGAGTAGGTTATGGCTTGATGGGCATATCGGTCTATGGCCTCAATTCACTAAGATCATGCTGGAGATAATAAAGCAAGAGAAAACTTACCTCCACATAAGAGAGAGTTATCTTATCTCTTCATTCCTTAAGTTACCTCCTCTGTAGTTATTTTACCTCCTCTGTAGTTAATTTACCTCCTCTGTAGTTATTTTCACATGCAGTTAATAAACAGCCTGTCTTTAACTCTGGAGTTATTTTAAGGAATGAAGAGTTAACTTAAAGACAGAAGAGTTAACTTTAGGTTTGCCTGAGGTAAAATGTTTCCTGAATACTACATGCCTTATCACCATGGTAACAACTCTAGAAGAGTTATTAAAGACAGGAGATAAGCTTAGTGAATTGAGGCCTATATCTAATTGGAATTCGATTGGGTTGTGGTTCTTACCGTACACTGAAAGTACAATTTTCCAATCAGTAATAAAGTACTGTAAATGTTCTTAGATGAGGAGTTTTCATCAAAAATCTATCGATGCTGTGCAACAAGTTCCCAGCTTGGGACTGTAAATACTCATTTATCTCATCTTCATGTACCCTTTAAAGTGTTACCTGCACTTGTACTAATTGATAGAAATCAATCCTGTTGAAATGTGTGATTCACAGTAATTGTTTTTCAGTCTTTAGGGCTCTTTCACATTAGGGCAGATTTTCTGCGTTTCAACGCAAAGGATAAAGTTTGCGTTACCCAAGGTGAAATGAAAGTCCATAGACTTTCATTTTAGCTTTCACATATAACGCAGCCTTTTTGTGCGTTGCGTTACACTGCACCCAGGTGCAGTTTTTTGGCCAACGCTAGCTTTATGCGTTACAATGTTAGTCAATGTAAAACGCACACTATGCCACTATGCGCGTTTTTAATCCGTTAACGCAGGCAATCAGTCCCAGAATGCAACAGAGGAACAATGTAGAAAGTTGAAAACTAAAAGAAAAAAAAAATTACCTGCGTTTTTCCTATGTCCTGTAACGCATTGAAAACGGATTAAAAACGCACACTCACTGCAGTGCAATGCATATCAAATTGCATATTAAAACGCATACAACAAAACGGATGCTTTGAGCGTTCTCCAACGCAAGCTCTGATGTGAAAGAGCCCTTAAGTACTTGTTTATAACGAGTGCTTTCTGTAGAGACACTGATCATGGCTGCCTCTAGATGGCACTGCTGATGGGAGATCAGCTTTGCACTGAGCTGAATAGTCACACTATCATGTCTTGTTTTCAATAGTGATCTCTAGTGTTGGCCACGAGTAAAGACATGAATGGACTATGGAGAACAAGCCTGGTACTTTCATTCTTTACATTAAAAGCTTGACTTTTTGCACAGGTCCCAGAATATGTACATGAAAGTGTACTTAAACCAGTGCAAATGTGTCATTTACATTCAGAGTGTGTAGCAGGCTAAGAATAGGAACTGTAGACAGTTGAGTGTGATCCGGTGTTAGTCATGGAGAAAATCCGAAGACATAACTTTAGTTGTAGAGTGATTTGTTTATAAAAACTATATGAAATGAAAAAATGTTTTTCAACTTTATCATTCTGTTAAAAAATAAATGAAAGCATAAGAATGCTTAGTGTAATTAACACCCCTGTCATGTTTTCCTTCACTTTTATGTACATCAGCAGAGCTGATCTGTATGCAGTAATGGATGGTGCTTCCACATCAGCAGTAACATATACACTTTTGGGAAAACAGATGAAAGTGGCACATAACATCTATTACATTAATAAGGTCTATCATTTAGTCAGAGCCTATCATATATTCCTCTGCACTCTGTGTTGGCCATGAAAATATATATATTAATACACAGGCAAAGAGATCATTGGTCCCTGGCCCTCCAGGGCAAAGAATAGAGCTTAGACTGTGAGCTTCCTGATGCTTTATAAAGCCAATAGCTGCTTTGAACATAATCTTAGGAACCTGCTGATCCTCGAGACGCTCTTAAGCCTGAGGGTCACAGTTTACCAATGAGGCTGAGCCACTCCAGCACTTGCCGGTAGTCTTATTATTATAACTGGAGGAAGGCTTCCACCATCCCCACCGATACTAAACGATACAGAATATAGTGATGTTTCCCTGATGCACAAGATGCCCTCACAAGTTCTCATTTGTTTTACCAGTAAAAAATGAATCTTGTTTTATAAAGGAGATGGGGCAGCAAGAGAGTACTTTGGGTATAACCAAAAATTAGAATACTGCTTGAACAGATTGTGCAGCTTGGAAGGATGCATTACAGTTTTCTGTAATAAGGAAGAGAGAGCTGAACAATTTATGAAAATGTAAAATGAGATTGTTTTTGGTGTCAAAACACATGTTAATAATGAGGTGTGACCTGAAGTCTCTCTTCTGGGTGTTGTAATGGGCATTGAGTGCAGTTGTAGCCATGTTCTAGATGTTGGGAGATCTGTTACAGCCAGTAGAGCAGGAAGCTGAACATTTGGTTCCATGCCCCAACTGCCAGAAGAGGCAGAAAAAGTTGGATGTGAACCTTCTTTTTCTGGTGATAAAATGGGTGTTCGGTGCTTTTGCAGATTGTTCTTGGATGCTAGACAGGCTACTTGTTGGAATTTGAACACATTGTTACAGAAATGTTCAAATTTTTTTTCCCCCCAGGATTTTTGCCCTTGGCCAACTTCTGTCTTGCAGGAACTATGGTGATAAAATTACCGTTATGTGATTGTTATTTCTTAGCTGGCTAGTTACATTTTTTTCTAATGTCATAACACATGGCCTGTTTCCTCTAGTGCCGGCGTGCATCTCCGAGGCCCACGCCAGCACTCTGATGCGAGAACACATCCAAATCCTAACTATAAAGAATCATATGCGTCAAGCAATTGTTTGCTGCTTACTGTCTGTTTTTTTCCCCACATGGAAATTCAGAGGCAGTCTATTGATTTCAATAGGCTGTGTTTCCTCGTTCAAAATCATATGCAGGGGAACCTCTGTGAATTGCCCCTAGTGGACACGAGCCTTAAAGCAATTTTCAATCCAGTCACGGAGGACATTATTAATGCTGACGTATTCGCAGACAAGCAATGAACAAAACATTATCTTAAAATGGAAATTTTCACCGGCCGAGGGAAAGCAAGAAATTTCACCTATCAAAGACAGCAGCTGCTGATCAATTAGCTGGCAGCTGGTATTTTAAAGGGACTCTGAAGTGAATTTGGAGATTTCCATCTTCATTCTCTTATAAACAATACCAATTGCCTGGCTGTCATGCCACAATAGTTTTTGTCACACACCAACGACAAGCATGCATCCAGTCAGAGCAGAGTCAAATATCTGATTATCAAACATCTGATCTGCATGCTCATTCTAGGCCAGTGACCTCAAGTATAGGTGTCAGAACATCAGCACTGAAGTCAGGCAACCAGCATTGTTTATTAGAGAGTAAAAATGACAGCGGATTCCTCTCACTTCATGTTCCCTTTTCGCAGCAGCTAATGGGCTATATTGGCCTCAATTCACTAAGCAGTTTAGACTAGTCTACTGATGGCTTTTAGTCTACTGATGATTTGGTGTAATAATTTAGACCTGGTCTAAAACTTTTGGTAATTAGGTCGGTGAAGCAGGGGAAATGATCAAAATGTGCAATTCACAAAGGCAAACAAGGAGTAACCATGTCCACTTTTTCTGACAGAGATTAGACAAGCTGATTTCTGTAGGTAAAGTAATTCTGTGAGGTATTTTAGATGTGAGGATAGAACCTTTTCATTATGCAGGAGTTTAATTGTATGCAGAGGAGAGCTCATCAAAGGAGAAGGATGTCAGTCATAGCTACTTGTTTGTGATTGTATCTTTTGATCATTTCCCCTGCTTTACCGACCTAATTACCAAATGTTTTAGACCAGGTCTAAAACATTCGGTAATTATTAGTGAATTCCCTTTTGATGCAACTGATTTACACCAAACCATCAGAAGACTAAAAACCATCAGAAGACTAGTCTAAACTGCTTAGTAAATTTAGGCTATTGGCTCAATTTAGTTCACTTTCATGTTAGAGGAGATTTGCATAGTAGGACTATTGTTTCCTCATTGCTGTTCCTGACATTTAAATCGGGATTGTCACCATAAAAATCAAATTTCAACAGCAACTGGTCTGAGTGTATTAAGTGATAAAGATGCTAATCCTGCATTCAAAACTTTCAAAACTTTTCTGCTGTTATGGTTTGGAGTTATCACATACCTTAAGAGCACTGGCCCTTTAATAGCCATTTCCATTCAGTTGCATGCAGGGGAACTTTTTATCTATAATATATTCCTCCTCTTCCCTTTATTTCCCCCTCCTTCTAATGACATAAAGGCTCATACACACGTCCAGCATGCACACAACCACATGACCAACATGACAAACCACACAACCTGACGAGCCACATGACCTGTACATACACACGCCTAGACGGCTAAACAACCAATTCAATTAACATACTGCACACGCAAGAGGACTGACGGACTACACATTCAAAGCAAGTACAAGTCTTCCAAACAACTTGTACACACGCACCAACTGCATGATATCAGAACAACATACTGTAGATCCAACAGTTGGATTGCTCAAACTGCCTGTTTTTAGTTGCTCATCAAGTTGTTTGCACACGTACACATGTCTGATTATTAACCAACAGACTAAAGTCACATGATAATCAGGCTGCAGATTGGTCCGTGTGTACTTAGCTTAAGACAGTACACCTCCTAGTATAGACCTCAGTGGGAGTGTCCGAAGACTCTGGGAGGAGGGCGAGTAACGAATACACAATTAGCAAGAGGAGAAAAAAAGAGTGAGGGAGGAAATTATGTCAGGAGGTCAAAGGTAACCAAGATGGAAACTATCTAGAATAGGATTTCCTGCTTTTTCCTTTATAAAATTCACAGGAATCATAACGTGGACAGTGCAACATATCTGTTATGTAAGTAGAACTAGTGTATATATATATATATATATATATATATATATATATATATATATATATATATATATATATATATATATATTTTTACCCCCCTTTACATGAGGAATCTATTCCTTTTCACAAACAGACCATCAGGGGGCGCTGTATAACTGATATTGTGGTGAAACCCCTCCCACAAAGAAATTGTGAGTACGTACTCCTGGCAGTTTCCTGTCTGGGAACCCTGCTGCATTGTGGGAAATAGCTGTTTACAGCTGTTTCCAACTCCCAAAAAAGCATGCAGCAGCTACATCACCTGCCAACAGTAGAAATGTCACCATGCAATACAAGTCAGAATATAAATTAGGGATTTAAAATATTTTACAATGGGCAAACACTGACTAAATCATTTATACATAATTGTAAAAATGAAGCACTTTTTGTATTACATTATTTTCACTGGAGTTCCTCTTTAAAGGTTCAATTGGATGGTAGTAGTAGTTTTATATAGACAGATTTCAGACCTTAACTATGCTTGTGTTGATTATTAGAAATGTTTTCATATTGTATCAACATACTTTACTCATTAGAGTGCACTTCAGCCATCATACTCCACCCATCGGGTCAGAATGGGGGCTGCCATATTTGCTTATTGTACGGGAGGGTCTGCATTACTTGGCTCAGAACAAGCAGAGCAATGTTTTCAATCCTTGGCAAAAACACACAAAACATGATATGACAAGCCTGATGGATGCTCCACTGCCAGATGTGATGATTGATTTCACTGACAGGTTTGCTTTAGGAATCCTTAGGGTATATTCACAAAGAAAGGGAAAACTATTACATTTACCAGGATTAACACAATTTACATGGCCAGTTACATAAATTGTGTAACTTTCTATGAACACGTTGCTTGTGTACGTTGGTAAACTTAACATGCGACATCTGCATACGTTATGTTCACCATTCTTTTGTGACTCTACCCCATTATTTCACAGAGGAGATCTAACCTCCTTTTTCATTTCTCCCTTAAATCATTGGAGTCATTTTTGCAGCAGCGGTAGAGGCAGCTTTTTGGGCAGCAGTAGGAAAAGCTGGGGAGGGGAGAACCTCAGTTTCAATAGATGCTTAGATAGCAAACTCCCTATTGGAAGGGACATCACAGGTTATTGGGAGGACATTACCAGAGCCCCTTTCAGAGCTACTCCTCCTGTGTGCTTGACACCTTCCCCATATACAGACACTGCCTCAGACTACTAACTCTCTACTGTGTCAGGGGGAATTGGGCTGCTGTGCTGTGTCTCAGCCTATCCTATCAGAGTCAACAATGTCAAAAATTGCCTCCATTTGGTCAATCTGGATACATTTTCCCAAATGCTTACCTCAAAAGACCTCTAGTTCTCCCCATAGTCCTCTTACCACCAGGCAGCTCCACCACATATGTATCACATCGGCACCCCCCTGGTCACACCGCCAACATTGATTCTTTTGGTTCCCTGAAAACCTTGCAATCTTGGCTGGTGTAAAATACCATCTGGCCACCGTTTTGTATTGAGTCCATTTTTAGTTTTCTAAAAGGGTATTTCCAGGTTATATGAGTCACCTGATTCCACCTATGCTCATCTAAAGGGACTCTCAGATCTTCCTCCCATTTTTCTCTCCTATCCTCATGCAACAGAAGCATAGGTAGTAAACACCTTACTGAAAGTGACATCACAGATTAGAGTGGTTATTATCAGAGCTTTGAGAGTCAGGGAATTTACCACCAGTATCGATTCCTTGGCATCTTCCCTGTATCCAGATACTGATTGGGATTGTTAATCCTCCACTGAGACAGTAAGGTGTGTGTGTGTGTGTGTGTGTGTGTGTGTGTGTGTGTGTGTGTGTGTGTGTGTGTGTGTGTGTGTGTGTGTGTGTGTGTGTGTGTGTGTGTGTGTGTGTGTGTGTGTGTGTGTGTGTGTGTGTGTGTGTGTGTGTGTGTGTGTGTGTGTGTGTGTGTGTGTGTGTGTGTGTGTGTGTGTGTGTGTGTGTAGGAAAACGTGGTGTGAACACCGCTGCAACCCACCA
The DNA here is from genome assembly GCF_040937935.1 of Hyperolius riggenbachi. NCBI lineage: Eukaryota > Metazoa > Chordata > Amphibia > Anura > Hyperoliidae > Hyperolius > Hyperolius riggenbachi. The sequence continues at coordinate 87,097,053 of NC_090650.1, forward strand.
GTCCTTCTGGCAGTGCACGACCAGGTCAGCAAGGCACATAGCTATGATTATGAGCTAGTATAGCTCGAAACATGTCAGCTTCTTGATGCATGTGTTGTTATTGGATATGTCCTAAATAAAGAATCGGAACCTTGGACAAGTGCGGACCTTTTGCTTTTGTACTTTGTGTGTGTGTGTGAGAGAGATTTTTTGGGAAGGGAGCGGGAGTCATTGTACCATGCAAAGCCATCAGGGCTGATGTCATCACTCAACTGATCTTTTTACTTCTGAGCGCGGGAGTCAGGAATTGGGAGACGATCCCCCGGGCCACAAATTGGGGGCCCATGCTGTACAGGCAGACACATTGTTAGCCATCAGGCTAGTGATAGGTTTTGTTGCTATAGAGGGGTAGGAGAGACTGTGATCGGCAGACAATGGAGCGGATACCTGCGGTGGGGGAGCAGAAATAACATTGCTATCAGTCCTGTCAAGGGTTGGTATGTCAGATCCTCAAGCAGAATCGATCAGGCAACTTCTGTAAGCGCACTAGATCATTGGCTGAAACAGCCGGTTTCTGCCATTTTGGCTGTCAATTATCGCATGTATGTACGTACTTTAACACTGGAGTATCAACTTGCATTTTTTAGTTGGCGCCATAAAACTGAAGATGAGCAAAGAGGAATAATTCAAAGAGAAAGGCAATGCTCTTGGTTTCATAGCTCTGTACAACCCCTGAGTGTTTTAAACAGCACATAAAGATCCAGACACCAGGATTACATTGCCTGCGGAAGCCCACTGCGCTACGTATGCAGATAGCAATGATTATTCAGCTTCTTCTGTTCAAACAGCTGAGATTCAGTGAATGTTGGTGCACTGACCCGTAGAATCCTACATCCCTCCTCGCCTCGCGCACAAAGCCAGGGCTATGTGTGGCAACAATACGCAGATTAGGGAGCATGAGCTCAAGTATCAGCCTGCAAAGCAGAAGCCACACGTACCTAAAAGGAGACAGAATGGCCATAATGACACACTCCGCGGGATGGGCTGCTAGAAAAGGTAGTTTTAGGTGAGCACCTAAATAGATACAATTATATAACCAGCACAGTACAAATTAATTGTATAAATGGCAGATAATGGAAAGGCACAAGGCAGCCTGCTTCCCTTGCTGCACCAGCCAGTGGAAAGTGAGTCATGCTGGTTGTATAACAACTGGCTACATGCCTTCCTGTATAACTGCTGGCTGCACAGTCATCCAGTACACGGGCATGTTCTGCGACATTGGGTGGAGGAGCATAGTACTAAAAGCTAAGTGTGTGTGTGTGTGTGTGTGTATAAATATAAATCAACCAGTCAAAATTCATTGTACGGTATGGTCCTCTTTATAGTGAATCCGAGAGGAAAAGTAAACTGATGAGATAAACAATTGTATTTATCCTCCTACTTCTAAAAAGGACTTTTTTTTTAGATATCCCATGGTTTTAATTTATATTCAAACATTTACAAAGTAGACTGAATGTTTTGTTGTATCTACTCAGTGGCAGCCAATTACCGGTAAGTGTCCCTAAATGAAAATACATGAACTATTGACCTTTTTTTTATCTCCCCCTGCACTCAGAAGTTGTATTCTACCAGGAAAACTGTTATGGCTGTAATTTGCTTATCAGTGATGTTTACTATATTACCGACAAGACAGCAGCTGTCACTTGCATGCCTGAAAATTAACTCTTTTAAGCAGCAAAATAAAACAAGTTAAACAGCCTCGTTATTGATATGTTTTGCACAGTACATACACGTTTATCTCATCATGTCATCATGTCACATGTCGCGGAAATCCCAAAAAGAACTTAAGTTTGCAAGTTGATTTCACCTTGCAGGGAGCACTGAAGGGGTTGTACCCGAGCCAAAGCTCGGGTTCAAAATCTTACTTATACTTACCTAAGAATATGGAAGCTTCTGGATCCTAATGAGGCTTCCCACTATGTCCTCAGGTCCCCTGTTGTAGTTTGCAGACGCTCCAAGAATTACGGATAAGTGCTGTCGTGATCTGATTGGGGCTGCATTCCTTTTTAATCACAAGCGCACTGTGCTTGCGTGAATACACCTGCGCAGCAAACCATGCTATGGTGCAGGCATGTATTAGGTGCAATCCTCGTGATCACCCCCTAACACCCTCTGCCCCCCCCCCCCATTCATCCCATCCATCCACCGCCCCCTACCCCGCCCTTCTTCCTTTTTACCGGAATCCTTCACTGCGGCTCAGCCCAGGTCGCTAAAGTAGAGCGGTAGTGCACAGCCAGCACCGCTCTGCGCATGCGCACAAAGGCATGATGACGTCCTCCTGCAGTGGAGGATTTCAGAAAAAAAAAGAGGACGGGGGAGCAGTAGTTATAAGGGCTGCACTTAATACATGTCTGCTCCCCCAGTTTTCATTATATTCTTCAGCTCTGATATTCTATAAGCCTCAGTGTTTACTGTTTGGGGAGAGCTGTCTTGGTCGCCTTTCTGCTCCTGTAGTCTATTCACAGCTGTTGATAAGATCAAAATTAGACACTTTGATCTGGCTAAACAAGCACAGAAAAACAGAGCAGTAGATTTCTTCACCAACTATATGTGGAATAAAGACTTTTCATTATGTGCTATGCAAGAGTTTGGGTCCACTTTAAGTCCTGACCCCTCCTGTAAGCCTCTGCCACTCACAGGCCCTCTTGTCAACTTCACTGACTGCTCATGAACCTCTGCCCAGTTACATAATGATGCCTAAGTGGATGTTTCAGAGAAGCACTTCCTGCAGAACACTGCCTATAATTATGTGTTAATATAAGGCTTTACATATGGGCTGTAACTAGAATGATCTGTGGCCTGCAGCAGGCGTGTCCAGGAATAAATGGCGATGATGATGGGCTGCAGAAGAGTGCAGTGTTTATAGTTACACAACATTACTTCTAACTGATGTCATGTTTCCTGCTATATATGTCCTTCAGCCCTCATATTTTATAAAGGGTCTGCACTGAATGCTGGAGAGCTGAACGTGTCCCTTAAAGGGCAAGAAAAACCTAAAATACTCCTCGTATGGATTAGTTGCTGATACCCTTTATGGATTTATATTGCAGCAAATGTGACAAACATGGACTGAAGCAAAACTGATACACCATAAGAGACACAAAGAACAGTTTTTAAGCAATACATATCTGTCTAAAGGTGCACATTAAAGGTACAATCTCCCGAACAATTGACGGTATAATTGATCAGATCAGGTGGCGTTATGCTGGGAATATACAATGAGATTTTTCAGTCAATTTACTGTCCGATCTTGTTTTGGATCATTTTTCTTATCTTTTCTTATCAATTTCCATTCACTTCTATGAGAAATTGATCAGAAAAACAATCGAAAATAAGATCGGACATGTCGGAAATTATCTATCGAACCATCTATCTGTTGAACAAACTTATGGTGTATTCCCATGTATTCCCAGCATTGATGCTGCCAATTATCGACAAAGGATCGTTCTATCGACTGCTCTATGAACAAGAAAAGCAAACCAAGCACCGTCCATAAACTATAAAGTGTCACTCAACAAAATCATGTTTTGGATTGTGCAGAACTGCAAACTATAAACAATAGAAGAACAAGGAAGCAGAGTATGCCTCAAAACACTGCACCAATTCAATTGTAAATGCAATGTAACAAACACTTCTTTATTAAACAACCATAGAACAAAATAAAAACAATTAAAAACACATAGAGCTGAGAAGGTGGGATATAGTATCACATAATCACAGTTTAATCTCCATCAAATTAATGAGATTTATACCGGTAGAAACCATAAAGTGCTAGTGCTGTAATGTAAACAATTATGCTATCCTGGAACATAGATAAAAAGTGTACCAATAGCAGAGAGTGATAAAGTGGTAGTGCTATGATGTAAACAAATGTGCTATTATAGAAAATAGATAAACATATACCAATTTCAGAGCAGAGCTGCTGATAGAGGATAGAACAAGGTGTGATATAAATGGCAGAGGCTAAGGAGTAATTATTAATAGTGCTGGGAAGGAAGTGATGAAAAGTAGGGCAACGAAAAAAAGAAGACAACCAGAAGTGACTGGTTGAAAATGTGTAAAGTGCCACAAAGGATTCCCTACCAGGAACCAAGTAGATGCGTCAGGAGACACCTCCGATCCGTTGTGATTCGCCCGTCTGGGCTTTATGAAGGATAGCCACCTATCGACCGCTCTGTCCACATTTCCGAATTATTCTTTTAGTCTGATCAGACTGCTTATCATTTTCTCCTCTTTTGGTGGGCTAACAACTGGATTGGACAGTTGATCATTTAGGAAATTGGATTGTCAATGAGCACCTTAAAAGTGCTCACTAATGCTACAATCTTGATTGTACAATCTTATTAAATCTATGCAGTCGAAGGGTAAAGCAGACAATGAGATGGTACGCTCAGCTCGGAGCAGAACCAGGGCTGTGGAGTTGGAGCAATTTTTGGGGACCTGGAGTGGTAGTCGGTGGTTTTATGAACTGAGGAGTAGGAGGATTTTTTTTAAACAACTACACAGCCCTGGTAATCATAAAGGTAGCCACTAAGGATGCAATATCTTTCATCCAACCTTACCATTTCTATGTAATATAAGGGACTGCCTATAGTATCCATTCAATATATTCACTTAGTTTGCTCCTCTACTACAGAGATTTGGTAAGATTGGATGAAAAAGATTGGATCATTAGTGGCCACCTTAAGACTAAGGAGCCGGAGTCGAGGAGTTGGAGCAATTTTAGGTACATGGAGTGGGTGGTTTCATAAACAGAGGAGTTGGATGTTTTTTACACCGACTCTCCACCCCTGAGCAGAGCGGATCGTCGCAAGTGGAAACCGAGCGTCAGTGTAGTCTGCAGCTCTGCTGGACACCACGTGATAATGAAAGGATTACAATTAAAGTAAATAACTCCTCTTGTCACAACACAGGAGGCATGGCCTTATTCATTTTTCAGCAATTTTCTCATGAAAATGATAAAAGTAGAAAGGTACCCCAATGTCTCAATGAGATCGTGAAACGAGTGACAGAAAATTAGCGTTGTTTTCTGCTGCAGTGTTAGTGAGCTGCTGACGTAATGTTTTTCCGGCGGTACCTTAGATTTGTAGAGAAATGAGACATGCGTCAAGCTTATACTGTGAATCTTGTGACACCAGAATAGCATGTGAGAGCGCTGAATGTAATACAGCCCATTTCATGAGAAGTGTGTGGATTGGTAATGCTGTTCCTTCCTCTTCACCTTCTCCAAAATGCAATCCAATATGCCAGACTTTATTAAATTCCCCAAGTCATGTCATTTATTAAAGTAAGTAATTCCTTCCTTCAGCCCTCAGAAACTGCCAGCAGCCATGAATGGATCAATAGCCTGAAAGGACTATGAATGTTAGAGGGCAAGAGCACCTGTCTCTAGTCACAGAAAGCAGGTTAGCTACACAAAGACACGTGTGACATTACTAAGGTACAAGGCTCTAAACCTCCTTTTTTGGTAAAATAGTCAGGTTAGGTAGTTTGCTGGGTAATAGGGAGTTCACCCCTGTGTGATACTGTAGTGTATGAGTTACAAACAGGACTGAACGGCCAACTAAATTTAAAATTTAAAACAATCGTGTTTATTAGTCACTAATTGTTATTGTAAATTATAAGTATTCTCTTTGGAACTCAGTGTTTTAAGCTGAAAAAGCTAAGCTTGTCTACAACCATGCACCTATCCACCACCACCAATTACTTCCTGTGAACTACAAAGTCCTGAGTCCTCATGTAGACACATGGATTCTGCTGTAATGCAAATATGCTGGGAAATGTAGTCTGGCTCATTTTGTATTTACTGCTTTGTGTGTCACATGATCACAACCCTTTCACTTACCATGTAGCTTCTGTACTCCCTTAATAGTCCAGTATATTTTGGATTGCTTTAAGAATTTGTTTTGGGAGATGGACAAAAAGCCAAAATGCTTGAATGTTCCTCTGCTTGCAGGGACGGATCTAGGGGGGGCAGGCGGGTCTCTTGCCCCAGGCGCAGTTTGTTGAATTCTTAAAAAGGCGTCAAAATTTGGATGGGGAATTGCAATTTAGGTGCCAAAACATGACCTTTAGGCGCCGTTTTAGTGCCAAAACCTGACCTTTAGGCGCCAAAATTTGACCTTGCCCCAGGCGCAACTTTGTCTATATCCGTCCCTGTCTGGTTGTGAATTTGGCTCATGCTAGGTTGAGGCAAGTGGGCCTCTATTACACGGATGGCTGAACTACACGCTTATGGGACAGTCCATCTTAATAAAGTGCGTGTAAAGCCCAAATTAAAGCACAGTTTTTATATACAAGGTAGTCCCGAGGTTACATATGTCCCAACTTTAAAACAACCCGCTGATACAAAGGCCAGGGTACACCCGTCGCAGTGATGTCACTTCTACATTGAAGAAGTATAAGAGCTTGTTGGGATTGTTTGGGACATTTTTGGCAATTAATAAATGACACAAGGGTCACACTGGAGGCACATGATGGCATAGCGGAGTGACAGAGAGGTACACTGTGCCACAGTGTTCAGACTTAAATACAAATTCAATTTAAGAACCAACCTATAGTTCCTATTTCATTTGTTAACCAGGTACTACTTGTGCATTTAGGCCGGTTTCAAACTGCAAACCGGCAGAGCGGCAGCTGCGCTGCTCCACAAAAAACAAGCCTTCGGGGAATACCGCGTTACTATGTGGTATTCCCCATCAGGCATTGGGCCAAGCAGGAAGTGACGCGCGCTTGCGGTCACTTCCTGCTTCAGGGTATGCGGAAGTGCACGGATGCATATCTTAAAAATACGCTTCCACGCATGTGTGCCGCATCATTAATCCCTGTATCGCCATAGACTAACGTGACTTCTGGGCCGACGCAGATCACCGAAAGTCGCTGCAGAAGACGCGCGGTAACGTAGTTCTGGACCTGCGTCAGGAATGCGGCGAACGCGTCGCTTCCCTCCTGTCGCGCCACACCGTGGCAGTATGAAAGTTGCCCAGTGGTGGGGTACGGTAAAAATACCTCCCCTCCCCGGTGTGAAAGGGCCCCAAGAAATCATTGTTCTGGGAGAGTTTCAGACTGACTGGGTGTGAGCAGACAGGAGTTAGTTGCTAAGGTTCTATGAACTGTTGAAGCAAGTCGGTTCCTAGTGGTTTTCCTAGTGGAAAATAGAAAAATGGCTTTTCTATTTTGGAAAAACGACAATAATTTGGTTTGTTTTTTTAGAAAATGTTTAAACATAAGGTAATTAATTTATATTAATAATCTTTTTTATGCATATAAATAAAGCTGTAATTTTAAGGCAAGGTAGGCCATATAGTAACTATACATAGAAGCACATGTCCTCTAATCACCTCAGAATTCTTCTTCTTGTGTTCTTGGGTACAAAGCAAACAAAAAAGCACAATCTGGTGTAGTACTTTCCTGATTAGGGCTGGTCAATGAGATGCAAATCATTTTGAGTTCATGCAGTACTATGCAAATTTTGTATGCAAATTTAGGCAGCTTGAAAATAAACAATTCCTGCTGAGGTAAAATTCGATTGCTCCATTTTCAAGCTGCAGAAATTTGCATACAAAATTTGCATAATGCTGCATCCACTGGAAATTACTTGCATCTTATTGACCATCCCTGTTCCTGATCTAGTATGAGAGCTGGAGATATACAGTAGATGGTTATATACTTATTGCTTAGTCAAGGTGGAAGGTGGTCCCAGCACCTCAAAATAACCACCTTATGTACACAACATAAAATTCAGGACCCCCTACAGGGGTGAAACTATAAGAAAGAAAAGCAACTGGAAGCACCCAACAATCGAAAAACTAACTAAAAACTGATTTAAAAAAAGGAAGATAAGTCTGGGCTTACCTTCAAAAAGATTCACTGAGTGCGATTTCAGACTTTTTATTAATTCCTTGCACACTAACAACAACGCGTTTCACTGCCCATCGCCCCTTCCTAAGTTTCCAAAAAAGTGCTGAAATAGCGGTATTCGTAAGCTCTGAGCGCCTCTTCTCTTGACCTGAGGAAGCATCTATAGGCTGTGAAACGCGTTGTTGTTAATGTGGAAGTAATTGAATAAAACGTCTGAAAGCACATTCGGTGAATCTTTTGGAAGGTAAGCCCACAATTATCTTCCTTTTTTTAATCAGTTTTTAGTTATTTTATATTTTGTTGGGCGCCTCCAGTTGCTTTTTCCTTCTTGCGGTCAAACTCCTGGGGAACAGCTGTGACCTGCTGCAATTATCTCCTCTCCATACACCATCAGGTCATTGCACAGATCCAGCAGCATTACTCGGTCATTTTACTCTTCCCTCATGTGCTTTAGAATTATCACAGTGTGCTTTTTACACCGCTTTGAAATCTTCCTGTTCTGCTTGAGATACGTGGAAGCAAACTAACTAAATTACTAGAGAGAAAGAGGGTCAATCTTGAGCTCATACAAAGAAAGCATCCCAGGTTTTGTACATTAAAATGCGTAATTATAAGCGCAGTCTACCAGCGGACTTCAGCTAATGCCCTTTGATCCAAGGTAATGTATTCCGCGGTGTAAATCATCGGATGCTCTGCGCTGGGAATTACACACTGTTATAGCCAGCTGTCTGTGTATTCCCGTGAGGCAGCGTATTTCTAAAATCATCTCTGTTCTTGTCTGCTAACAGGATGAAGAAGCCAGCACTGTACAAGTCAGAGAACAGGACCAAGATGTTCTGGTGCTTAAGAAAGTGTCGTCAGAGAAGCCGTCCTCCACAGCTGGGAGTGGCGAGACTGATTGGAGGTAAGAGTTTTTCCTCTAGGCATCCAGACACACACAGACAGTCAAGCTCAGGCTGACTGCAGAGCGCTCAGCTGCCAGATGGATTTAGCTAGCAAAGACAGATCTGGTTTGGGAATACACTGCACATTATAGGGGGATGCCCTTTGTCATTGAGACACCACAATGGGAAGTTCAAAGCTGAGGGTGTTTGATAGCCCCATGGAGGAGAAGCCATCGGCAGCCTTCACTGTCCGGGAGCTTCCTTTGCCCACGTTCGATGTGCCTTATTTTAAATACATTGATGAGGAGGATGATGAGGACGAGTGGAGCAGCCGCTCGCAGTCTTCTACTGAGGATGACTCTGTGGACTCTCTGCTTTCTGACAGGTACATGGTGGTGTCTGGGACCCCAGAGAAGATCCTGGAGCATCTCCTGAATGACCTGCACCTGGACGAGGTACAAGACAAAGAGACAGGTAAGGGAATGAAGCAGCCTTGGATGCCTCTCTTCAGATGTCAGCTTATACTATGCAGCGTTGTGGGCACAGAGAAGGCAATATCTCCTTTATAATAGCAGATATACAGGCGGCTGCAAAGTTATTGATACACGCTACAGTGTAGTAGTGGAGGTATCCTGTCCTCAGGACTTCACATAGTAATGTGATAAATGAATAAAGGGGGTGGCTTTATAGATATATAGACAGGTAGTCCCTGGCTTATGAACACCTGACTAACACATGACCCGCTGATACAAACGTTAAAAAAAGTGATCCTGTGGGAACAAGTCAAAAAATTTTTTTTCAAAAAGACCTTTTAGCTTTTGAGAAAATCACATTTTAAAAAAATTCAAAGAAAAATGTTTTTTAAATGGGTAAAATGACATTTTTGCTGCGGTACAGTGAGGTCAAAGGGGGACAGAGATGACACAGTGAAGGTAGAGGTGGCACAGTGGGGGACACAGTGGAGGCAGAAGTGGCACAGAGGGGGATACTTAGGGCAGAGGGCGGACAGAGGTGACGCAGTAGGGTGGCAGAGTGGGGGACACTGAGGACACAGTGGAGGCAGAGGTGGCACGGAGGGGGACACTGGAGGCACAGGGGGGCATAGAAGAGGTACAAGGGATGGAGATGGGACAGTGTTTCAATTTATGGAAGATTCAAGTTAAGAACAAACCTACAGTACCTATCTTGTTTGTTAATTGGGGAATATATATATGTATATATTATTATTATTACTGCTGCGGAACCTCAGTTTGTTGTGCATGACATATGGTCTTGCAGGCCATACAGGCTCCTTTAGTCCAGAGATGAGAATGCATTCTGCAGTTGTATTTAATGTCCAGTACCGCAAATTGCTACATGTATGTTTGCTCCATTTTTAGAAGAGGAACCCCTCACTTTTCATGGTTACGCTGGCAGGGTGATTACAGAAAACAGCGCGCTGAGCAGTGATTTGAAAAACACAAACTCCTTCTAACCAATCAGATTTGGCCTTTTGTCCGTTACAAAGCTAAGAACAATAAAGAATTGGGCAGTGATGCAGTAACCCATGGCAACCTAACTTTATTAGGCAGAGGCTGTACTGTGCACCAATAGATGATGAAGCAGGCTTGTGTTGCTATGCTGCGCACATTGCCGCTCACCCTACTGGAAGAATATATTGTAATCACATGTGCTACAAATCAGGCAGACAAGTGGTAACTGCAGAATGTCATTTCTCTGGTCTCTTTACTGCTGTGCCTGCACTGCACAGAATACATTGCTGTTATCACCGGTAATTCCCAGCAATTCTATACGGCCAGCAGCAGGAATGTTACCCCTTGCTGTGCTGCGGATTTAGAAGGTGACCATCCCCATGTCTCCTGTCACTCCATTATCTACTGCAGAACATCTGTATTGACTGGAGTCTGTCATGCATGACCATTAACCTGTGAACTTGTAAAGCTGCCTTTTCCTGCACATCTTAATAGGGCCCAGACCAATTGCAGCTCACATTGACCGGTTTGTGAAATAAAGCAGGCTTAAAGTGAATCGAGCACCATTTTTAGCACCCAGTACGTCTCAATGGCACATTGAACGTGCATATTAACAAAGTGGATCATTACTTAAAAAAATGATCTCTTCTTTTTACATTAAGGCTGCTTACACACCAAGACGTTACAGGCGCACGTTAGTGCGCCTGTAACGCTCCCCCAACGCACAGCAATGTAACACAAGTGGGCTGTTCACACAGCCCACGTTGCGTTACATGTAACGCGCACGTTCTCCGCAAAGTGCAGCATGCTACGGCGTTGGAGCGGCTATAGCCGCGTTAGACTGTTTGCACATGCGCAGTGGGGGGCGGAGAGGAGGCGGGGAGAGCCAGCTACAGTAGCCGCGCACATGGCTACTTAATATTCACTGCACTGGCGGGCGCATCACCTGGTCCCGCTGGCCAATCAGCGCCACTCTGGGAGACATTATAGGAATCGAGCCGCCTAACGCGGCTCACTCTACCGTCGGCTCTTGCAGCACCATACGATGTGTTAGGTGCACCTTAACGTGGCACTTAACGCAACGTCTTGGTGTGCAAGAAGCCTTAAATGTTTGTCAGAGGTTTTTATTGCTATACTTCCAGGACCTGTAGATAAAGATTGCTGTAATTAGCAGTAGCAATGAACAAACAAAAGCTTTTATCAGCAGGGGCTTGGGGATATAGGACACTGTACCTTACACAGTTTAGAGAGTCACACTTGATTACATTTACACCTTCTCCTGGATAAATATGGGGAGGGGGGGTGGCGGCTCCTACAGCTATTAGAAACCAGGACAAACTGCAGAAAAAGAAAGCTGCTTGGATCCCTTTAAACGCGAGATGCATCATTTACAGTATTCCAAAAATAGCCTGCAAAGTTTCAAACAAAAAACTTTTGTCTTCTGTTGACTGAAAGCAATGATCCCCCTGCGATTAGCCCGCTCCAGCTGATGGTAATGTTTAGATTTGTTTCTGTCAACCCCCTAGCGACTGTTCAGTAGCAGCAGCGGCAGTGACAACAAAAGCTAACACAATTAATTATTAAATGGCAGCTTTTGTGTAGAATTCCTTGTTTCCCTTGCATTTTCATTCATCACTGTGAGCGTTGGCCTGTATGAGAATCATCTGTAATTACCTGTGTGTGTGTGTGTGTGTGTGTGTGTGTGTGTGTTTGTATATACAGGAAGGGGCTGTAAAGGATGAGCAGTGATGCTCTGTGTCGTGATTCAGGTAAGGTGACCCCGTTAGCTGGTTGGTTGGTAAAGATAAAAAGAATTAGGAGAGCGGAGGCTGGCAGCAGCATCAGCAGCAGGCAGGCAGGCAGGCAAACCCTCAGCTTTCCATTATCTGCATTATCCTTTATTGTCTATTGTTAAGCTGGGACCATCTCTGGAGGAACTGTTCCCAGTATCTGCTGCTTGTCGGCTCTCCTCTGTGGCTTGTATCTGCTGCTCGTCACATTTTATTCCCTGTACCACACACATCCCTCAGACACAGCCTGTCAAACCGACATCTGTGTCTTATCCATCCCCACTTACAAAAAACAGAATTAATAATGTAGCCTACTAATGGCTTTAATGTACTCCAGGCCTTTTTTGGTATCCAGGCACTAGTTTTTAATTTTAATGTTGACTGTTTCTCATCCAGCCTGCAGATGAGCTGCGTTGCGTGAATGAAGAGCGGCCGCTCGGCATTCTGGTTCTCCAGGAAATATTTGGATTGTGTGGGTTCTGGAATTCAGCAGCACGTGGTGCATCTTGGGGGGGGGGGGGGGGGGGGGGTGCAGGCCGGAGCGGTCCAGGAATCTGATTAGATGCTGATGAAATGCGCGGATGGGCTGCCCTGCGCTACTCGGGGGAAATAACAGGTCAAGCCGGTGCAGGAAGCATCCATCAATCTGCATTCCGGATTGAGATTGAGTGCTTGTGAATATTCAAATTGAATTACTCTATTAAATTACTACCTCTGGCTTTCCTTCAATCCTCCAGTGTTAATGGCAGTCACTCATCCTGGGTTAAGATGGGTTTAAATTTATGGTAGTCCTTTTACTGTATGAAGTGGTACTGCATAGTAATGGTGGGGCTTTGTAGTTGCCTGGAAATAAACGATAGAAAATGTCAATGAAATAGGACTTCCAAAAAGAAGTCACTCCTATGATGTGTGTAGCATTAAAAGCCATTAATATGATTACAAAGATATTTAAAGGGAGACTCCACTTTTGTTAAGAAAAGCTTTAATGCTTCACAGTTTAGCTTTGTACATTGCCAGGTTTATTTCAGCTTGATTACTTTATGGTTATGTGCATATTATACACATTCTATCTACAGTGTTTCTAGCAGGAACTGGGAGTTAAAGGTGCGTACACACGCACTACGGAAGCCAATGACGGATCCATCAGACCCTCCCGCTGGGCAGACTTTTAGCATACAGTAGCGCGTGTGTATGCACTGTCGGCGGACTGATAAGGCTGTTCCTGAACGATCCACTTAGTGGATCGTTCAGGAACAGCCTTATTAGTCCACCGACAGTGCGTACACACACACTACTGACTGCTGAAAATCCGCCCAGTGGGAGGGTCTGATGGACCCGTCGTTGCCTTCCGTAGTGCATGTGTACGCACCTTTATTAGAGTTAGCATTTAATGCCAGCTAATGGGATAGCGTGGAGGTAAACATAATAAAGGGTCCTAATAAGTTAAGTCAATTACATCAGCAGCAAGACGAGACTTTCTGGACAATCTCAAGGCAACAGTATTCCAAATGGTACAGTTGCCAAGGAAAGCAATATGTGTGTGTGTGTGTGTGTGTGTGTGTACAGTGTGTGTACAGTATTTCAAATAAGATAGCAGACTGGATACATAGGAGTTCAAATTAACAATAGTCAAGGGCCTATGCAGTAGTGAATGCCTGCCTAGAGCTAGAAGCTACAGCCATTTCCTGTTTACTTTGAGGCCCCTTGCTTACTGTGTCGCACCATGTTAATTCCTGCTGCAAGGGCCATGCAAATCTATAAAGACTTGCACTCGTCATGCGAAGCGATGCAGTTCGCTAGAAGTATCCAAACCGCCGCAATGTTAAGGCAAAGGCTGCTGTGCGTTACCCCATGATCTGTGCCTAGCACAATGCGACGCAGTGTGACACCTGAACAGGAGTTATGTGGAGGCTGCCATATTATTTCCTTCGTAACAATACCAGTTGCTGGCATCTTGCTGAAGTGTTTGGCTGCAGTAGTATATGGATCAGACACCTGGAACAAGCATGCAGCTAATCTTGTCATATTTGTGTCAGAAACCTCTGATCTGTATGCTTGTTCAGTGGCTATAGCTAATAGTATTAGAGGCAGATGATCAGCAGTACAGCCAGGCAACTGGTATTGTTTAAAAGGAAATAAATATGGCAGCCTCCAGATCTCAGTTCAGGGGTGCTTTAAAAACCGTAATTTACTGTGACTGGTAACTGTTTTAGATAACAGGCTGAGGTAAATGTAAATAGCAGGCTGCCAAATAATGTGAACACTCCTTGTTCTGCGCTTGTTCTGCGCATAGTGCCGTCACTGTCATCAACAACTAAAATCTTTCTGCTCCTCCATTCTGCTGTGTTCCAGGGTCATGTATGTGGATATGCGTGATCATGTCACATTGTTGAACAGTCTGGTCTGCTGGTACTACTACTCCACTCTAAACAGCAATACAAGGGTGGAGGAGCGATTGCATTGAGGGCAGCACACACATAAGCTGATAGTACTAACATGAAGTGGGAGGCTGAAGAAGTTTACAACATATGTTATATTTTATTGCTGTTTATATCCTTATTGCAGAGATTTCTTTTGAAAGCCTTCTCTCAGTGATGCTGCCAGTTGGTTATGAAGTGTGCAGAATCTTCTCAGTGGGGGTATAGACAATAGTAAAACCTTCAGGTGTTCTAAAACTTTCCCCTGCTACTTAGTTTTTCTTGCTCTCTGTGTGCCAGTCGGGGAGATAATACCCCATTTCCTGTTTTTGGTGATCATTAGAAGGGAAACATTTGAACTGGAACATAGACAGAAGGTAAAACTTAGCAGAGGTTCCTATACTTCCTCACACTAAGGAAAGCTAAAGTACGGTATATAAAAAAATCTCTAGAGTTCCTCTTTAAGATTCTGCTAATAGACATAACTGTGTGTCTCATTTTTAGCTCTGCAGTTACAGCAGTGGCTAAAGTTATTGATGCATGACTGGGCCTTGCAGAATCTTTGTATGGAGCGCTATGTCACTCAGTGACCTGCATGAGCTGCCTGCAAAGCTTGAAATTTTAATCTGCTTACCCAAAATAGGCAATAAAGCCTATCACTATTAATAGCTACAAATAGAGAATGCTGATCTCATAGCAGTCTCCCACAAGGGCCTCAACAGTGCTCATTAATGTTATTGTTACTTGTTTCTCCAAAATATTATGACACAGATAAGCATGTAGTCTGACATCAGAGGGTCCTGCAGCTTGCGTCTTGTGCTGGGCTCCCTGCTGTGCTGGGCCTAGTGGTGGATGCATTGCTTATGTGATATCAGAGGGTCCTGCAGCTTGTGACTTGTGCTGGGCTCCATGCTGTGCTGGGCCTAGTGGTGGATGCATTGCTTATGTGACATCAGAGTGTCCTGCAGCTTATGTGTTGTGTGGGGCATCCTGCCGTGCTGGGCCTAGTGCTGAATACATTGCTTACTCTGACATCACAGTGTCCTGTAGCTTGTGTATTGTGTTGGGCCTAGTGGTCAATACATTGTACTATGTGACATCAGAGTGTCCTGCAGCTTGAGTCTTGTGCTGGGCACCATGCTGCTGTGCTGGGCCTAGTGGTAGATACATTGCTTATGTGATATCAGAGTGTCCTGCAGCTTGTGTCTTGTGCTGGACACATTGCTGTGCTGGGCCGAGTGGTGGATACATTGCTTATGTGATATCAGAGGGTCCTGCAGCTTGTGTCTTGTGCTGGGCTCCCTGCTGTGCTGGGCCTAGTGGTGGATACATTGCTTATGTGATATCAGAGGGTCCTGCAGCTTGTGACTTGTGCTGGGCTCCCTGCTGTGCTGGGCCTAGTGGTGGATACATTGCTTATGTGATATCAGAGTGTCCTGCAGCTTGTGTCTTGTGCTGGACACATTGCTGTGCTGGGCCGAGTGGTGGATACATTGCTTATGTGATATCAGTGTCCTGCAGCTTGTGTCTTGTGCTGGGCTCCCTGCTGTGCTGGGCCTAGTGGTGGATACATTGCTTATGTGATATCAGTGTCCTGCAGCTTGTGACTTGTGCTGGACACATTGCTGTGCTGGGCCGAGTGGTGGATGCATTGCTTATGTGATATCAGTGTCCTGCAGCTTGTGTCTTGTGCTGAGCTCCCTGCTGTGCTGGGCCTAGTGGCAAATACATTACGTACTGCAAGTAACAGCATTCCACATGACCTCATAGCTTTGGATGTATTACAACCATACCAAAAAGAAAAGGGGGATAAAAGGATAAACAGATTATGGGTCAGTCTAGCATGGCAGGTAAGCTTCGTGTTTGAGATGTTGAAGCCTTTAAAAATATATCAAATTCCTTGAAGATACAGATTCCTATGATTATGAGCTGGAGTCATTTAAAGAGACCGTACACAGCAAAGCTTTATGCTTGTCTTTTGTGATTTGTGTATTGGGTTTGTTAATTTTCCATTCAAATGATCGCATAGTGTATAAATGTATACCACTTAAGTTCCTTTTTTAACTCTTTGCTAGATGGGGCATATTTTTGAAGAAAGAGCATTTCTAATTCGCATACACTGACAAAGTTTTGACCTTCTCAGTCTATTAAACTTTGAGCACAGCTTATCCGAATCTGCTGTCCACTTAAAATATACCTATAAATAACTGTTATAACTGTAAAGACTTGCTACCATTAGTTCTGGCACTTTCTACCAGTGGAAAGTGCCAACTCTAGATCTTCCAAGGTTGGAGAAGATGAGTTGGCACCAGTGGCATACTAACGGGCTGGCAACAGGAGTGAACCACTCCAGGTGTCACCATGGCAGGGCAGTGACCAGGGCTGTGGAGTCGGAGCGATTTTGGGTACCTGGAGTCGGAGTCGGAGGTTTCATAAACTGAGGAGTCGGATGATTTTTGTACCGACTCCACAGCACTGGGGGTGACACCGGAGACCTCCTGCAGCAGCCCAAATGCACAGTTTTGCGAGCGGAAGGAAGCCGCGGCGTGCCATTTACTCACCTGCTACACCGCTGGAGTCCAGCGATGGCCGACCTCCTGTCACCGCTCAGTCTCCCCTAGTGCTGCTGGCATGTCTTCCTGTATGCATGCAATCACATGATGCAGGAAGACATGCCGGCTGTTGGGGGGAGAGCTGAACGGTGACAGGAGGACGCATCATGGACTCCGACGGGGGAACAAGTAAGTTGATGGCACGCCGCGGCTTCCTTCTGCTCCCAGTACTCTGCAGTAACAGTCATCCCTGACATTCACCAGCCTGTGCCAATGTCTCAGTCATCAGAAGATGCTCTCATGTTGGACTATTGAAGATGGAGGTGGCTCATAGAATTAAAGTCAGGATCAGTTCCATGCCATCTTGTATATAGTCCAGTTCTAATATTTAGCCTCTTCAGGAACACAGTGTAAAGGTGGCCAGTAAGGATACAATTCCGATTCAATCGTAATATCAATCGGAAATGATTGTTCAGTCCCACTAGTGGAAGGAAAGCTGCTATCCAGTTCGACTTGATTGATGGAATTGATCCATTTTCAGATTGATTTCATAAATCTCATCAGATTGGTTAGCAGCTTGCCTTCCGTTAGTAGGCCCAAGCAATTGCTCGATGTTACGATTAAATTGGACAATCAATCGTCCAAATAATTGTATTGTTTATGGCCACCTTAAAGTGGACCTGAACTCTTTATTTCACAGGAAAGAAGGAAAACCTAGAGAAATGCACTGTATGTATTTAGAGAGTTTAGCATTTCTAATTCCCCTTCACCTGTGACTAATCACAAGTGTAATTTGATATCTCAGCTGTGTCAGCTTAGGAATCTCATCTGCCATGGCAGAGCAGCTGATTTGTAAACACAAGATGTCAACAATGTGTCTTCCATGAAAGCAGGAAGTAGACACACTGCAGATTTGTTGCAGGATTTGTATCCGCTGTAACAAAGAAATGTTTTTCTTTAAAGGTTATTATGCTGTTGCTTATCTTTTAGAGCAGAGAGGAAGCTAAGAAAGGTAACTTCAGGTCCACTTTGAGGAATAAAATACATACTTACAAGGAGAACAAGACGCCTTCACATTGGCATGGTAGACAGTTGAGTCAATTTTTCTAACAAGCAGAAAGTTGCTCTCTCTTAGCAGAGTGCAATACTCCTCCATTCACCACATGAGCCCAGGATTCTATTGTGACTTTCACAATAATACCCAAATACCATCCTTCAATCTGGGAGGTTCAGGTCAAGACTTGATAGGCTCCCAGTTTGTGTTACATTTATTGTATGTTTCAGTTGCCACAGTATTCCCACAGGATTTTCCAGAATCCATGGAGCCATTCATCCCGTCCCAGTCTTGTATGTACTCATATTATACTGTCCTTAGCACAGCGATAGGACACTGACATTCTAGGGCCGGTTTTCAGAGGTCCGATGTCAGTTTATTATCCGGTATGGTGGGGATTGTGGGACGCAGATATGGAGAAGGTTTTTTCAGATATTGTGTCCCTGGTGGGAGTAAAACACCAGCTACAAGTAAGCTCTTTATTTATTCTTTATTCATGACTGGTTCACACGAGAATACTCAGCAAAAAACAAAATGTCATCTCCTGAAAGCATCTCTGGAAATGTGCAGTTTAGTACAGGAAGCTTTGTAACACTGCAGAGGCTGAAAATATGTATGAGATTCATGGAACAGCAAATCACTGCTCCGTATTTACCGTAACATCTCAGTGTAGCCTTCTGGAAGAGTTTCACTAGTAGATAATGATTCAAAAAGGACCATAAAAGTCTCCAGCTAAAAAGATTTTGTTACATTTGCTTTTTGTTACTGTGGCTTACATGCATATCCGCACTGTATACTCCGCTCCGAGGATTCAGAGGCTGTTATTAAAATACGCTTCTGCATATCTGTCTTCTGAAATTAGATTTTCATTATTTAGAGCATGCAGCGCACAGTACAAACTATACCAAAGCTGTTCAGAGACTCACAGCCAGATTAAGTAATACTGTTTGATAGACTCACACTTTACGATGTAATCCATAGACTGCATAAGATGACTGATATCCAGGGGCGTAACTACAGGGAGCAGCTCCTGCAACCACAGGGGGGCACAGAGCTGTGAAAGAACCTCGACAATTATGGTAACCTTCCCGTCCTCCAATAAAGGGCTCCATCCTTCAGATCAGGTGTTTTGTGGCTACACTTATGGGTGGGAAAATTAGGATGCCCACACTTGTTTCATGACGCGTGCAAGATGGGCCCTCAGACTAGTGGTAGACAAGAGAAATGGTGTGAACAAGGGGGGGGGGGGGGGGGCATCAACATTTTTCTGGCGGTCCTTATCACTTGTAGTTATGCTTCTGCTGATGCCTATTTGAAAATGGACCTTGTGTCCCAAAATCATGCAGCAGTTGACCACCATCTAACTAGTCTGCCAGGAAAGGTTGGATTTAACAGGTTAAAAGCATGATGACTCGCACTCCTCCATTCCCTCCCTTTTCCTTCAATTTGAATGATTGTTCTGCCAAGCAAAAACTAGGCACACCCATTAGATTGTTGTTGGCTGGAAAGATATTTAGTGGAAAGATCGTTCAGCAACCTTTATAAGTAAGTCCAGAAGTCCCCTGATGCCATTAACAATTCATCAAGTGTGATCAGTAACGGCTGATGTCTTTTGTTCCTCTACTGTAGTTCCTGCAGTAGGGCACCTCTCGCTAGTCCTCCACCCTCCCCTCTCTATAGAATTGAGAAGCTGTCAAGTAATGTCTTTCTGGATGACTATAACTGAAAATGTTTACATAGCTCGCTATCAGAAGACCCTGAAGTGATGGGATCATGTCTGCTCTTTTGTCCACCATGTAATGGCTACAACATTATGCAAAATGATCCAAAGTGTAAGGATTCTAACGCTGAACAAATTAACTAGGACTTCTAGAACGGTGGACTTGCTTTACTGTTCATTTTATAGTCCACTTTTTTTTCTTTTTCTTCTTTTGAGGGAAAAGATCTTTACAAAGGTTTGAGCATCTTTTCTTGTTGGCCAAAAAAAAGTAATCCTAAAAAAAGTCGTTATCTCCCAAGCCCCCTCCTATAGAATTAATGAACCATCTTCTCCACATGGAAAGGTTAAATATGGAGAGATACTGGCTATAAAAAAATTTGTCAGTCGTGGAGAAAATTTAATTCAGTATACCTGCACCAGATGCCCAATAATCCACCTGATGAAACCCCTAGAATATTCAGAACAGTATTTAAAGATGAAGATTGGGGGTTAACTGGACAAGATGGACATTTTAGACATAGGAGTTCAGGTTTTGGGGAGGGGAAAAGGGGTGATGAACAGGTGGGCTGAGTTTAAGGGGGTGCAGGGAGCTTTTTGTTATGTTTCGTTGTACCCAAATGTTACATAAGTTTTTCTGTCTATGCTTTTTTTTACCTTAATTTGAAATAAACTCAAGACTTTTATGTGGCTTGAGAACCTTGAAGCAACTCACAGAGATGGTGTTTTGCAATACTGCAGCAGTTTACTTACTGATTCCTGTTATCTATAAAGTAGACTTTTCAGCAACTTTTTTGTCATTTTGTGGATTGATGGTTTAATTGTACTGGATGCATCAATAAAAACTGTTATAAAAAGATGGAGACCATTAGAGGACATATGTGGCCTGAACTTACAAAGAATGTATCTGAAGTTAGAAGCCAGGATTTTGCAGCTCTCAGTATGGTCAAGTAAGACCCAGGCAGAGGCTTCAAACCGTCACCATCTGATGGTAGATCTATTGATAATGATCATTATAAGTCAATGGGCATTATTCACAAAGCTTTTTCACCGGTTTTCATCTGTTTTCATCATATCTACGTTGCATTTTTAAGCTCCCAAAGAGCAAAAATATAATTAAAGGGAACCTGAACTGAAAATAAAAAGTCAAAATAACCATACACAGGTCATACTCACCTCCTGTGTAGTCTACTCCTCAATCTCTTTCTCCTCTCCTGCGTCCCATTTGTCCACTGTGATCAATGGAATTCTCCGTCCTCCATTTTAAAAATGGCCATTACCCCCTAACAGCATCCTGGTCAGCACACTGTTAAACTGTAATATCACCCACTTGAGCCATAGGGAAACATGGACATTACCTTGCACATTCAGTTGTAACTGACAGCTGCTGATATATAACTGACAGCAACTGGTATATTTCAGTTCTGACAAAATATTGTCAGAACTGGATGAGATCACTGTAAGAAGAAAATGGTGAGCCTCTGAGAGGAACTGACAGTGAGGTAAGTGTGTGAATATTCATTTGCAGCTACATCATGGGTTTATTTTAAATATTTTTCCTCGCTTCAGGTGCCCTTTAAGGTAAGAAAGGTAATATTGAAATGAAGTTAACCAGGAATAACTTACTTTGAGTGATTATTTTGCTTATAAATGAGCTGAGAGGTTATTTTTTTTATCAATTAGGTGATAAATAAGTCATTTATGACAGGTTTTGTGAATAGAGCCCAATGTAACCAACATTTTCCAGCCAATCCATTCAATAAAATGACTGTATTTAATTGATTGTTCTTAGCATGGTTCAACTTTTCATAGACATAATAATTTAATCAAAAATCGAAAATGCCATAAAACGATTGCAGTTGAAATATATGTAGCTGGCATTTGCCAGGCTTACTAAACATAGAAGTATCTGCCTATCTGTAAGCCAGCAAACCGATTCCTTTGACATTCCCACCCACTGTTCAGAACATTCTGTCCAATGTTATAAAGCATGTAACTTGCTAGGTTACTCTTGCTCTAATGCATAATAAAAATGGTAATACGAAGCAAATGTTCCACAGACTACCTCCATTAAATATTGCTAGTTCCTTGGCTGCTGGGCTGATCATCCGAATTTGTGACTTGCTTGGAGAGAAGCTTGCAGATCAGGTGTTCTGAGTTCACATAGGCACCAGGGATGGCTTTTTGCTGCAGGGCTGTTTCTCTGAAACTACTGAAATCAAAAGATCAGCTGGCATAAGGGTGGCAACACAACATCTGCCATATATTCCCTTCCATTCAGGCTTCCTGGAAGAAAAAGGATAAACAGGAAGTGAGGTAGTTCCTGCCAACCAATACTTTGCATCTCTGACTGAGGTTTCTGAAGTATGTCAATATGCTTGGCCAAACTCCATATTTAAAAACCAATTCCAGTAAAAAAATACAAATAAATACATGCACACATATTATAGTTATATTTTATAGTTTTGTATAGTGTTGAATTTTATTGCTGTCCTATGTTCCCATTTATGAGAACATACATCATTTCCTATCCAGACAGGAAGTGGGTAAATCACTACGAGTAGGAATTAGATTCCCACACTTGCTTTTATTGAAAGACTATCAGCTTCTATATTTATGGCCCAAAGCTCCATGGAGGCCCCAAGGACAGGAAATAAGGAAAAGTCTCCCTAAAATAGACACGCAGGGATGGTGCTATGCTCATTCAACACTTTTCTAAATTTCATTAAAGTACACCTAAGCTGAGAATCCTATGTGGTGGTTGCCTTATTTATTTCCCTTTTTAAAATACCAATTGCCTGGCAGCCCTGCTGATCTCTTTGGCTGCAGTAGTACTAGAGCACCTGATCTATGTGCTTGTTCAGGGTCTTTGGCTAAGAGTATTAGAGCCCACACATACGCTTGATTGATGTTGCTCGATGGGGATCGGAAATCCAATCCCTTAGAGCGACATCACTGGGCTACGGCTGTACAGATGTGGAGTCAGCTGTATTGCTGACAAAGAAATATGTTGCTATGCAGGATGGAAGAAGGCCAACGGAGCGGCACCGATATGACATCATGTGGTGGGCGGGACGAGCAGCGCCAACAAAGATAGTGGTTGTCGCACGCCTGAGTTGATCTGCCTGGCTGGTCGCTGGCTAAGCGGTGGCCACTGCTTGGTGGCTGCTGCGCACACACACACACCAGATTATCAGCAGAGCCGGTCATTATCAGCTGCCTTTAATCTAGCATATCTACTGGCCTTAGAGGCAGAATATCAGCAAGACAGCCAGGCAATCTGCATTGTTTAAAGAGACACTGAAGTGAAAAAAAATTATGACAGACAGTTGAGATGATAAGCTTCAGAAGACAGAGCTCTCTACGACTTTAAAAGTCAGAGAGCTCAGTGAAGCTCTTTTGCAAAGATAACAACTGGAGTTTCTTAACTCTTCCTGTACTGGAAACAATATGATAGTCATAGCTCTGCTGCTAATGTTTCATTTCTTAGCTGTACTACACATACAAATCATTATATCATAAGTTTATTTCCTTTTAAAGGGAATCTGAATTGAAAATAAACATGCCAGCTTCCATATCCCACTCAGTTCAGGTGTCGTAAAAAAAAAAAAAAAAAGTCCTAGAATTTGTCTTTAGTAAAATATTGATCACAGTTTTACTGGATATAAAATGTAATAAGCCTCGGGAAGAATATGCCAAAATATTTGTACAATTTTCCAAAAGCTGCGGCGCATTGTTGTGAAATCCGCATGCTGACAGGTCATCTTTTAAAGGCAGCATAATGTGGTGCAGATGGATGCCGCTTGTGTAGCTGCCTTGGTAAAATAAATTAGCAGAGCGTGCCATTACCTTGAGGCAAAGCTTCATCCCTGTACAATAAGTATAAGTCATTCCCTGTGTGCTTGTCACCATCTGACACCACAAATACCAAAGGATCCAAGTCTTCACACCGCACTGCTCTCCGCCAGGGAGACGGGACTGGGAAAGTCATTTCAAACACCAGCACATCATAACGCTCTGTTCCCCCTTGTACAAACTTGATGTGTTGAACTGTTTTTATTGTGTAACATAATAGCCCGAAGCAGCGGTAAAAGAAAATAAGAGCTTGGCTCTTTCATGTTGTTGACAAAGAGGCAATCCCAACTTTTGGCTGCTGATTCAACTTGCTTCATTTTTTCAGTATTGGTTCAAAGAATTGTTTGTTAATGCGTAGCCATGATTTTCATGTGATCCTGGAATTTACTGTCACAAGCGCACTTATATTTAACAGCACAATGAATCTGAGTGTTAAAGGAGAACCCCGTAAATATTCATCGGCTTCAGCAAAAGTTGACTAAATAAAGATTAAGGCTGCTTTCACATTAAGACGTTAGAGGCGCACGTTAGTGCAGCCTGTAACGCAGCCCCACCGCACAGTAATGAAAAATCAATGGGCTGTTCACAGTGCCCACGTTGCGTTACATGGTAACGCAGCACATCCGTTGAGAGTGCTGCATGCTGTCCGTTATGCGCGGCTAAGCCGCGCTAGAGTGTTGGGGAGGAGTGGAGAGCGGCCAGGCACATGGCTAATTAATATTCCCTGCACGGTGTGACGTGCAGTGTTACTTCCTGGAGCGGCCGCTCTGTGCGGGGATTGGCCGGGCAGAACCACGTGATGCCGCATGCGGCCAAGAGTACGCATCACGGCATCACGGACGCCAGAGTGAACTGCACAACGCGGCTCACTCTGACATCCACATCAGAGAGCACCAGGCGTTGCGTTAGGGCACGTTATATGCCCTATAACGTCCCCTAAATGCAACGTCCTGGTGTGTAAGTAGCCTTAAGGAATCCCGAAGTGTAAATAAACTGATGAGATAAACAATTGTATCACTACAGCATTGTAACACTTTAGCATCACCAGGCATTAGAAGTACACTTACTGAGGTGAGCCTAAAGGTGGCCATACACTTATAGATTTGCAGAAGATTTGACCATGAGATCGATTTCTGTCAGATGCCTGTCAAGTCGAATCTGACAGGAATCTATCTGATGTGTGCCACACACTGGGAGCAGATTTCCAATAGATTTCAGAATGAAATCTATTGGAAATCTATTGAAAATCGATCTAAATACATTACTGCACCATTAGATCCAATGCAACTCTATGGGCCATCGATCTGCTGCCAGCAGTAAATCGACCTAGAGTTTCCATGCTGTCAGATCAAATCGATCGAAATCGGCCGCAAATCGATCGTCCGATTCTATAGAATTGATCAATCGATCGCTGAAATCGACCTGTGTATGGGCCCCTTTAGCTTGTTTTTTTTGTTGCAGGGAATTAAGCCTCATATGTCTTCTAGCAATGATCAACACTCGATCCATCAGGTAACATTGCAGGGCCGACACTGTACCGACATGTGACCAGCCTGCAGGCTAGCAAAGTGTTCTGTTGCTATACAGGGGGAGGAGGGCTGATGAAGCAACATGGGACTGATATCATGCGGCAGCCGTGGCAAGTCGGGCAAACAATGCGAGCGCCCAGGGGGAGAGTTGGAGACTGCTGTGCACATGCTGGATTCTCCGCAGTGGCAATCGTTATTGGCTACCTTGACCGAGTATCGACCAGTGTGTTTTCACAGACTTTCTTTTCTTTTTGCAAATCTAGTAATTACAGCAGTCATTATAGCAGACTGACAGTCCCATTTAGCATTTACGTTTGCGAATTCACTGCAGTGCTCCAAGGAAATCTGCTCAGGCATGTGCAGAACATACAAATTCCATTAAGTCCTGTTAGAATTTCTAACCAGAACTTCCCCCATGCAAGTCTAGCCACACTTCAGCTGCACAAAATGCAGCAGTTTAAATCGCAGTAAATGCTTTTTTACCACGACTGAGATTTGTCTTTCCTGTGTAATTGGCTATTGGTTTCTCATTGTAACTGCTGCATGTTAGAGAATAGCTTACGCCAAGCCCTTACTCCCCAGTCACTAGTTGTTTTTATGCTGCTGCTCTCTCCGCAGTCATAGATCCAGCACTGGATGACACAGAGCTTCCTCTTATTACTCGCTAATAACAAGCCAATTGCTGACCGTAAAACTAAATCATGACTTAAGCACTTTAATATGCCTCAGTGTAAGTTTCATATTTTCATCTTAAGTTTTGCTATTATTACAGTAAAAACAACTGTACAGTAATGCTGTGCTGTGCTGACATGGCATCCCTGTGTGAGCAATCTGGATACAAGGGAAATGTCAAGGTCAGCTACACGTTATGGGCAATTAACAAAGGATGTTATGTGCTTTGTATATGTAGTCAGGTGTTCCGGATAAAATGTGGATATTTTTAAGCCTCGTACATATGCCTGACTTTAAGGACAACTGAAGTGAGAAGAATATAGAGGCTGCCATATTCATTCAACTTAAAGGGACTCCGAGTAGTGCAGAAACTATGGAAAGATGCACATCATTTTAAAGTTCTCTTTCTCCTCTTTCCAATGATATATAAACCGCCACCCTACGCCTTTTAGTTTTCGCTATTTTCGCGATTGAAATTGCCGCGGCCGCGATTTAGATCGCGAAAATAGAGAAAACTAAAAGGCGTAGGGCAACGATTTAGGTGTCGTCAGAAAGAGGAGAAAGAGAGCTTTAAAATGATATCCATCTTTCCATAGTTATATTGTATTACACAGGGCTACTTTTTGTCAAAGTCAACAGCTGCATTCTGCAGAATGGAGCTGCTGACACTGGGGAAAGTGTCGTCCTGTGTAATACAATATAACTATGGCTTGATGGATATCATTTTAAAGCTCTCTTTCTCCTCTTTCTGACGACACCTAAATCGTTGCCCTACACCTTTTAGTTTTCTCTATTTTCGCAAACGAAATCGCGGCCGCGGCAATTTCAATCGCGAAAATAGCGAAAACTAAAAGACGTAGGGTGGTGGTTTATATATCATTGGAAAGAGGAGAAAGAGAGCTTTAAAATGATATGCATCTTTCCATAGTTTCTGCACTGCTCGGAGTCCCTTTAAAGGATACCCGAAGTGACATGATGAGATAGACATGTGTTTGTACAATGCCTAGCACACAAATGACTATGCTGTGTTCCTTTTTTCCTTTCTCTGCCTGAAAAAGTTAAATATCAGTTATATAAGTGGCTGATTCAGTCCTTACTCAGACAGGAAGTGAATACAGTGTGACCCTCACTGATAAGAAATTCCCCTTTTTATCTCTTTCGTGCTCTAAGAAGCCATTTTCTGCTAGGAAAGTGTTTTATAGTTGGAATTTCTTATCTGTGAAGCTCACACTGTAGTCACTTCCTGTCTGAGGCAGGACTGAGTCAGCCACTTACATACTTAATATTTAACTCTTTCAGGCAGAGAAAGAAAAAAAGGAACACAGCATAGTTATTTGTGTGCTAGGCACTGTACATACCCATGTCTATCTCATCATGTCACACGTCACTTCAGGTATCCTTTAAAGGATAACTGAAGTGACAGGGATTTGGAGGTTGACATATTTATTTACTTTTAAACAATACCAGTTGCCTGGCAGCCCTGCTGATCTATTTGGCTGCAGTAGTGGTTGAACAACACCAGAAACAATCATGCATCCTTGTTCAGGGTCTGTGGCTAAAAGTATTATAGGTAGAGGACCAGCAGGAAAGCCAGGCAACTGGTATTGCTTAAAAGTAAATAAATATGGCAGCCTCCAAATCCCTTTCACTTCAGTTGTCCTTTAAGTTCGCTGAGGCAGCTGATAATGACCGCCTCAGCCGACATTCAGTTGTATGTACAACAGCCGTTGACCCCCCGATGCCCAATCCGTGAGCAATCAGCAGGACGGATCTGCTCGATCCCACGATGCTGATCCCATTGTTCGTGCCAACCCCCCGCCTGCCATGTGACCTCTTGCATGCCCCCCTCATCGTCTCTCCGCCCCCCCCACGTAGCAACACAGCTGACACCCGTGTGTGCGGCCCTTGCCAGCAATATTGCCCCAAGGGATCCGCCCCAGATCCCCCGACGGGCAACATCAGTCATGCCCTTAGTAGAGGGAACGAGCACCAATGTGCTCCTAGCTCTTTTTCCATAATGGACACATTTGTAAAGTACTATAATGTCATCTTTATGTGCACCATTAATTGTCTGGAAACTGAAGGGTTAAAGTATTAGTGTAGGTTAATGTGCCTAAATTGAGGTCACTAACTAACAGTGCAGCACACTTGTGTTATTTATTATCACATTCCTAGTACTGTGTTTCCCTGAACATAATGCAGGAGCCCATATGCAGATAACTTTTTCTCCTTAGTCTTCTCCTAGGTGATATTTTCACACTTTACCAATAAAATGCCCTTGAAACCCCCAGCTAGCAAGAAAATACTCTGAATCACTTTAATACATTTTCACTTACTTTGTGGAACTAAACATACTCTCCTAGGAGAAATTGAGAAAGTGAACGCGAGGTTAGAGTTATATGGAGGCTGCCATGTTTATTTCCTTTTAAGCAATACCAGTTGCCTGGCAGTCCTGCTGATCCTCTGCCTCTAATACTTTCAGCTTTAGACCCTGAACAAGCATGCAGCAGATCAGGTGTTTCTGACAATGTTGTCAGAACGGACAACATTAGCTGCATGCATGTTTTTGATGTGATTCAAACACTACCGCAGCCTAATAGATCACCAGGGCTGCCAGGCAATTGGTATTGTTTAAAATGAAACAACTATGGCAACTTTTATATTCTTTTCACTGCAGTTGTCCTTTAGTTTTTGCTCCAAAAGATGTGTTAGGGCTTATTTTCTGGGGATGTCTTATTTTTCCTTGCTCAACAATCTACATTTATTCTTGAACAAAAAATATCAACATTTATGCAAATACAGTCATGTTATCACATATTAACACATCATCATAGCTCTCCAAACACTGAATTCCATTATGTATTTCTGGTGGCTTTATGGTCATTATCTGATTAACTTTTTCTCCTGAGATTTTTTCCAGGAGATCTTTTTTTATCTTATCTAAAAAATAACTTGTTAGCACTTAGCAAGTGAAAAAAGTACTAAAAAGTAGGTTAGAAAGCAATATAAATCCTATTTTGAGTATTTTCTCGCAAGGTGGGAACTTGAAGGTTATTTTATTGGTAAGGTTTAAAAATATCTCATTGGAGAAATCTCAGGAGAAAAGTGAATAGAATATGGTCCTATTTATTTTATGGATGTACAACATTCTACCTTTAGGCCTGGAACCCACTGAAAACCGCAAACGCAAAACGCAACCGCTAGCGTTTTGCCTGAGCGGTTTGCAAGCGGATTCATGCGCGTTTTTGGTCGTGTTTTGCAACATTGTATTTTTATCCCCAGCGGGTGCCTAGCGTTTTGCGTTTTGTGTTTTTATCCTGATTGGTCCTGTGAATTATTTTTCATTTTGTTACAGTGTGCTGAACCGCAAAACGCTAGCAAAACCGCTCAGTTTAGGTTTTGCTGAGCGTTTCCGCTAGCGTTTCAATACTTTACATTGAAGCGCTAACGCTCCCAAAATGCTGCAGGTCCTGCGTTTGCGTTTCTGGGAAACGCAAACGCTCCTGTGGAAGTTGCCCCATCCATTAACATTAGCGCAGCGTTTTGGCAAACTGCTAGCGTATCGCAGTGCTGCCAAAACGCTGCCAAAAGCGCTCCTGTGGGTTCCAGCCCTTACAGAGAGCCCAGCACATGCCAACCCTTGTTGTTTTGAGTCTTGTAAGGTCTTTTGAGTGCAATTTTTTAATTAGAATTTCTTGGTCTGCTTTTTTTGGTGAAGGGTCTATCTGGCCTTCTGCATTCTGTTGTCAATTGATTTAAATGTACCAGTATACCATAACTTTAAATTTAAATTTACTTTTTTTATGAATTGTAACTAGGGCTTGTTTTTGGAGTGGGGCTTATATTTGGAGCATCTTCAAAAATCATGCTAGGGCTTATCTCCGGAGCAGGTATTTTTTTGGGGGGAGGGAAGTAGGGTATTACGTTCTCCCAAACTCTACAGCCAATTTTGAGGGTGGGTTGAGAGTTAGAAAATCTACCTGTATGTTTTTTTTTATATAAGATATATATATATATATATATATATATATATATATATATATATATATATATATATATATATATATATCTATATATATATATAATTAAAAAACAGTACTAACTTACTAAGCAGAAATGGTTTGGTAATAACCAGCATTATATACTAGTTTAACCTGCATATTCAGCTCTTGCTCACAGTGCCATTCCAATACTCACAATAACACACAAAGCAGTAATCGTAACAATTATTTACTGTTATGGCTGGAGACCCAGGACACCAGGCTAAAGAGCCAGGGCACATGCCCCTGGTACCCAGCTCTAGCAATGCCACTAACTTCTACATTTGCTTCATGCCCTGCCATTAACCATCAGAGCTGAAGTTGTACTTTTACATTTTTTTTCTTTATTTTCTTCAGTAAAAACTTTCACAGACTGCAGATCTCCCTTTTCCACTGAAACAGCCACTAGTGGTTAAGAAGTGTTTATCGACAGGCTGTCAAACAAGGCAGTAACTGCCAAAGGGCAGATCATAACCTGAATGCTAGTGTTTCATTATAAAGTAGTGTGCTTTAATTGAGTGCCAAGTGGCCATTACATAATAAGACATGATTTTTTGCAGCACACACCTTTGCAGAATAGCAAAAGGTGCAGAGACCAGGCAAGGACACATCACTCTGTATAGCTGCAAGCAGTAATCACTCATCGCTATATATATATATATATATATATCTCCTGTGCCGTATGCGGAGCCTGCCTGATGTGCTGACTTGGGGCAAGGTGGCATTATTTGTCAAATACAGTGAAAATCACTTAGGTGACAGAATGATGTAGGGACATGTGTGCAGGACTGTATGGAGGCTCGCTACTGTGCAGCTTATAAACTTAGACCTAAAGAGACCCTGCCACAAACCTTTCAGTAGAGATTGAACATATAATGAAAAATACATATTTGGATGTCGTCTTCTGTGTCAAAACAGCTTTTAGTTCTGGAGAGAAGTTGCTAAATGAATATAGAGATAGCAAGTTTTTCTATAACATTTCAGTCTAACCCAACCTTTGTTGTGTCCCAAAACTTCGATTTTCTATTAAAACACATGTAAAGTAAGAGGGATCTAAATGTTGCCATATTTATTTCCTTTTAGCCAATACCAGTTTCCTGGCTGTACTGCTGACCATCTGCTTTTAATACTTTCAGCAATAGACTCTGAACAGACCTGCAGATCAGATGTTTCTGAAGTCTGACGGGATTAGCTGCATGCTTGTTTCAGATTTGTGATTCAGACACTACTGCATCCATAGAGATCAGCAGGGCTGCCGAGCAACTGGTATTGTTTAAAAGGAAATACGTATGGCAGCCTCCATATTCTTCTCAGTTCAGGTTTCCTTTAAAAGGAACCTGCAGCTAAGAAGTGCCCCTAAAAGTACTAACCTTGTGAGGAGGAAGGCTCTGAATCCTAAATGGGCTTCCCTTGTCCTCCCCCCCCCCCCTCCTTTCCAGTATTAGGATCCTCCAAATAAAGCTTGTCGACACTTGTGCAGTTGCACCAGCACTGTCCTGCTTGGCTTTCAGGTCCGCGCTACTGCACAAGCACGAGTCGTCTGCAACACAGCACAGACCAGAGCAGGGCGGGGCCAGTGCACGTGTGCAGGTAGCCCGCACTTCAGGGGTCCCAGGGCTGGAATGGGCTATGTAGGAGGACAGAGGTAGAGTCTTTAGGAGCCAGAGGCTTCCCTCACCCCAGGTAAGTATCTGCATTCATTTAAAGAGAGTCTGAAGCCCCTCAAAAATAACTCTTTTTACTGGCCATTTATCTTCATCAATAAGATCATAGTTGAAACGCTGCATTCCCGCTGCAGAACTATGTCTTTATATCCCCCATATCCCAGAGGCAAAATTCGGAGATCGCTTCCTGGTAGATGCAGAGCTTTGTGCAGTAGCTCCGCCTCTGCTTCAGTCAATATCCGCCGATCTCCGCCTCTCCCCGCCCCTCTCAATCTTCTTTCACTGAGAGGCGTAGGGAGAGGCAGACATCAGCAGAGATTGACGTGAGCAGGGGCAGAGCTACAGCGCAAAGCTCTGCCTCCCCCCGGGCAGCAAAATCCAATGACCTGGACAGTTGAGGAATTTTGCCCTGGGATTTGGGTGGTATAGAGACATCATTCAGGCACGGGAATGCGGCATTTCAGCTATGGTCTTATTGACGAAGATAAATGGCCGGTAAAAAGAGTTATTTTTTATGGCTTCAGACTCTCTTTAAGAGAATTCCACAAAGTTTCCTTGAATCCATTCTTGAAGTTAAACTTGATTTGTAACTTTTATCTGTTTCAAATTCCCGGATGGATGGATGACTTCACTTTTCCAATGGCACAGATTATGTGTAGGGTTGAGCAAAAATTCTCTTTGGAGATTTCTGCTCATGCCAGAAGTGTAAACATTGTTGGCCAGTGAAAGCCACTAGCTGACATCAAGTAAGCTGAAACAGAGCTGAAATATCAACAAAGGGACTCAAGCTTCAAGACATACATGAAAGGTTGCAGATTTACATGCCGTTCCCTCTCAGCTACTCCACTGACAAATAGTTGGCTCATCAACATAATGAAATAAGGACAATGACTGCAGCATATAGTACAAGGATAAAGGTCTCCTGTCTGATTTATGAGGACGTTCCCGTGTGAAAGTCACATGTCTGCGGTTTTAGCCGTCATTTGGTTCCCGTGGTCCAAGGAAACCTCGACATGTGGCATTTGGGCCTGGTCACATCATCAATAGGCATCATGGGAAAATGCAGATGTTGTTTATAGAAAGTACAGTGCATTCCATATGTTTTCTGGCACTTAAAACCGTGAAAACTATTTACAAATGCTTTACAAATGCAGACAAGTGCTGTATATGCATTCCAGGTGTTTGCATATTATGTCCTTGTAAACTGACTGAGCCCAACACAGACCAACAGGGAGAGCACTGAGAAATCCCTCATACTCTGTATAAAGCTGGGTACACACCCTGCAATTTATACTTCAGATTATATTTCCAGTCAAGAAAAAGATCAGATTGGGCAAAAAATTAAACAGCCTACTGATTGTCAGCTATCGATTCCAGCTCAAAATCTCTTCCTCAATCAGAAGCAGATTGGACATGCTGGAAAATAATGATGGTAATACTGGCTATTGTTCCGTGTGTGTCCTTTTCATCCATTTTTGCATAGAATTATGCACAGGGTTTGAAGTGCATATAATGCCATAGGAAAAGTGCTGGAGGAGAGCGGGGAGATTCAGACCATCTCCGCACACAGCGCAAAGTCCCCGTTATCTGGAACTCAGGCAACAGGAAGTGTCAACTAACAGGCATGCCTGAGGGGATAACAGGGACTGTTCTTGGGGTGGTTTATGGGGGGGGGGGGAGAGACTCAGTAATTATTCTGTTCTACATGGGGGGAGGGGGTTATGCCTTTTTAGTAAGCACATGTATCCAGCATCAGGCGATCCCCGGGCTAAGTATACTGGCTAAGTATACTGCAGTCTCCTATATTTTCAGGGCAATTGGCACACTTCTATGGGCTGTGACTTGCACGCATGCTATTTCATCCTGGGACTTGTAGTCCCACCATCTGCACAGTTTAGCTTGTAGTGATTAGCATTATGGTTTTTTAATTCATTTTTTGCCACATTTTTGATATGTCACAACTTTTTTTGATCTGTCCCCTCCCTCCTTTTTGGACCAGCATTCAGGAAAACTTTGCACACTAATTTATGCACTAGTAGCACTTTCCTATGCGTATGTGGCATTTTGGCGGCAGAGCTTTTTGGCCGGACTGCTGTTGCACAAATTAGGGAGAGGGGGGTGGCTCTAGGCTAAATTCTATTCCCCCTTTGAGTCATCACAACTTGGAGGGAGAAGTCGATTGGGATCCGGATCCCCGAATTACCCGTGCGCTGGGCATGGACTACTAGGCTATAGCTGCACCAAACTTCAGCGCAGGCGCAAAAAGCCCTGCTTTGCTTTTCTGTGCCATTATATGCATAAGGAAGCACTTAATTTCGCTAATTTCTGTACTATGGATTGATCTTGATTGCACGATTCATTTTTTATGTATACTGAAACCCGGATTTCTTAGCCAGGGGGGGTCCCTTCTCGCAATTATCAGACTATATTTATCATCTCTTTTTTTTTTTTATCAGGAACGCTGTGTTTAATGCATTGCAATGTTCATTCATTTTATTGATGTAATATGTTAATGATGCAGGCAGGTGATTGTATCCCTAATTTTTAAGTGTTTTTAATAGCTTATGGTTTTTAACCACTTAGGTCTATCTGAATGGATATATCTGTCCAGATAGCCTGCCCTGCTTCCACTGAGCCGGGCACGCAATCGCGCGCGCAATCGCCGCCTTCCGTTAGCCCGGAGATCAATGAATGGGAACACAGTTCCCATTCATTGATCTAAGTCTCCGTATCAAAGACCGACACCCTCAACGAGACTGCTCCGTCTTTCATAAATCCCCTTTCGCCCCATCAATGCTTTACTTCCACTTGCGTAGTAATACTACGAGTGCGGAAGTAAGCTCCGAGGACATCTTGTGGCCAAATAGTAAAATTACATCTGGAAATAAAAATTTCCAGATAATAATTTTTTTTTACTGTTAAAAATAGTCCCTTACCTCCCATACTCCCAAATAGCTACACCCCAAAAAATGTTTGTAAAAAGAAATTAAAAAAATATATATATATATATATATATATATATATATATATATATATATATATATATATATAAATTAATAAAATAAATAAATAAATAGGTACCTTAGGGACTAAACTTTTCTAATATGTATGTAGTAAGGTATATTACTGTCATTATTTAAATGATGGGCTTGTAATAAGTGATGGCCGCAAAACTGAAAAAATGCACCTTTATTTCCAAATAAAATATCGGCGCCATACATTGTGATAGGGACATAATTTAAATGGTGTAATAACCTAGACAAATTGGCAAATAAAATACATGGGTTTTAATTACGGTAGCATGTATTAATTTCAAACTATAATGGCCAAAATCTGAGAAATAATGATTTTTTTCCATTTATTTCTTAGTCTTCCTGTTAAAATGGATTTAGAATAAAATAATTCTCAGCAAAATGTACCACCCAAAGAAAGCCTAAACAAGATATAGATCATTTCAACGTGATAAGTAGTGATAAAGTTATTGGCAAATGAATGGGAGGTGAAAGTTGCTCGGATGCATAAGGTGAAACAACACTGTAGGCTGAAGTGTTTAAACTTGTGTGGCATTAATCAATTAAATATTGTTGATAAACATAGTGGTACTGTCAATTGGACCATTGTTTCCTTTTTTGGAGGTTTTTCTTTGCATCAAATCTGAATATCTGAAGTAAACATTGTATGGTGTATACCCAACTTAACTGCTTCCTGTCCGCCTAACAAAGGGTGGAGACAGGAACGCGGTTCTCTCAGGTCTCAGCGACGCCACGTGGCGTCATCTCACGAGGAGCGAGATTTGACGGGAGCTCCTGTCAGTAAACACAGCGGGTCCCACCGATCATTCTGCAAGCCAGAGATTGGAGCTGGCAGGCTGTTTTTAAAGGGACTCCGAGCAGTGCAGAAACTATGGAAAGATGCATATCATTTTAAAGCTCTCTTTTTCTCTTTTCAATGATATATAAATTGCCACTCTACGCCTTTTAGTTTTCACTATTTTCCCGATTGAAATTGCAGCGGCCGCAATTTCGATCGCTAAAATAGAGAAAACTAAAATGCGTAGGGGAACGATTTAGGGGTCGTCAGAAAAAGGAGAAAGAGAGCTTTAAAATGATATCCATCTTTCCATAGTTAAATTGTATTACACAGGGCGACTTTTTCCTAAAGTCAGCAGCTCCATTCTGCTGAATGGAGCTGCTTACTTTGAAAAAAAGTCGCCCTGTGTAATACAATGTCTATTTTCTATTTTCGCGATCGAAATCGCGGCCGCGGCAATTTCAATCACGAAAATAGCGAAAACTAAAAGGCGTAGGGCTTATATATCATTGGAAAGAGGAGAAAGAGAGCTTTAAAATGATATGCATCTTTCCATAGTTTCTGCACTGCTCGGAGTCCCTTTAAGTATTT
The DNA here is from genome assembly GCF_040937935.1 of Hyperolius riggenbachi. Classification (NCBI taxonomy): domain Eukaryota; kingdom Metazoa; phylum Chordata; class Amphibia; order Anura; family Hyperoliidae; genus Hyperolius; species Hyperolius riggenbachi. The sequence continues at coordinate 87,132,999 of NC_090650.1, forward strand.
AATGATCATAATGTATATAGCGCTGGTATCTTACACAGCGCTGCACAGAGTATTGTCTTGTCACTTAACTGTCCTTCAGAGGGGCTCACAATCTAATCCCTGCCATAGGCATATGTCTATGTATGATTTGTGTAGTTCTTGTATCATAGTCTAGGGCCAATTAAAGGAGAAGCTAATTAACTAATCTGTATGTATATTTTTAAATAAAATGTTGGTCTTTTTTCATTGAAAAAAAAAAAAAAACTAAAACTAGCAGCAGCAATCAGAGACCACCAAAAAGAAAGCTCTATTTGTGAGACGAAAAGGAGGTAAAATTCATTTAGGTGCGAAGTTGTATGACCGGGGAATAAACTGTTAAAGTTGTGAAGTGCCAAATTGTAACAAGTGGCCTGGTCACTAGGAGGGTATAAACCTCTGGACCTGAAGTGTTTTTTAAAGGGAACCCGAGGTGAGAGAGGTATGGAGGCTGGCATGTTTATTTCCTGGCTGCGCTGCTGATCCTCTGCCTCTAATACTTTAAGCCATAGACGCTGAATAAGCATATGCAAATCAGATGTATATGACAAATCTGAGAAGATTAGCTGCATGCTTGTTTCAGGTGTGTGATTCAGACACTACTGAAGCTAGAATGATTAGCAGGACTGCCAGGCAAATAGTATTGTTTAAAAGGAAATAAGTATGGCATCCTCCATAGCTGTCACACCTTGGGTTCCTTTTAACACACTCACTATCTGTATAGTGGATTTCTTCCCCAACATCCTCACATAGATCCTGGGTTTAGCTACTGCCTGCATTATCACACAGAATAAAATACTGTATTATGACTAAGACCATTGTATTCACATTTTCATCCTATAGGGACATCTTTTTGCAGTGCAGTGCGAATGCTCTTCATCCTTAAACAATGACACTGAAGGGCAAGGTTACACATGTGAAAGGTCTAGCTATAGACATAGGAACAGACGTGTGGCTGTCAATGTTTTATGGAGGTGAAAGACAACATGTAGACTGACACTCCCATGTGTGCAAGCCAGCTATAGAACTGCAAACGTGTATTTTACATAAATCTTTTTTTAATTGGGGCAGGGTGCTGATGCAAAGGGTTCAGTGTCCTCTGCAAAGCACTGTGGAAAACATCTGAGCGCTGTATAAATTACTTAAATTGATTAAATTAACACCAAGAGCTAGAGCAGAACTTCAATGAAAACTGTAAATGGAAAATCCAGAGAGGTGAAGCTACCAGACTCAAAAAGGAATTATAGTGCTGAATATTAGACTGAATTTATTATGGAACGTAAAGAGAAGATGGAAACTGGAGCCCAATAGGATGTCTTATGTAATTCCATCACAGGCTTTTTACAGGTCAGGTTTGAGTTAATACTCTGTGACATGCTACTTAAAAATAATAACAATGATTCTGATGAATATTGAAAGTCCAGTGGTGTGATCTCAGGCTGAGGTGTCTAGGGTAGGAAGCCTACATGAAAATACAATGAGAAGTCCTCTTTGGCATGATCCAGCTAGAACTTCTAGTTTGGTTACTAAAATATTCCTTAAATTGTAGGGATAATATATTAAAGGGGAAGTGTAGACTACTCATCAAGCTCATGGTGAACCAGCATTCATAAGAGGGTGTAAGGGGCTACAAAGGACCAAAAAAGCTCTCTTACTAAAATGTTAAGCAAAACAAAAGTTTGCCTTCTTAAAACAGAAAGTATTTGCTATCATTCAGGTTGGAGTGAGCATATGATGTCTCCCACAATGCATCACTGTTGAATATGCAAATTAAGTGTAGTGATGCTGGGCTTACTAGAAACCTCGCATTGCATGCTGGGCTTACTAGAAACCTCCAATCACAGGCTGGGTTTACTAGCAGCCTCCATTCACAGGCTGGTCTTACTAGAAACCTTCAATCGCATGCTTGATTTACTAGAAACCTCCATTCACAGGCTGGGCTTACCACAAACCTCCAAACACAGTCTGGGTTTACAAGAAACCTTCACTCACAGACTGGGCTTCATACTCCTGGGTTTTTCATTTTTGTTAGTAAATGTAACTGTGCCATTTCTTGGAATTAGCTCCAATCCACAAAGTGGCCATACCAGCCTCACACCATATAAGATCCTCTCCAGAGACTCATCAAAACTGTCACTGCCACGCTAACGGAGCTGATTACAAGCTAATACCAACTTGTGCCACGAGACCGGAACAGGATTACAAGTGCCCAGCCGATATTGCCTGTGTGGCTGAGGGGTGGCCTTATACCCCTGAGGCGCTGATGGGCCAACTAGGCCGCATCCTCCAGTGAGTCTTTTTATATGAGGGGGGGTGCATACACCCCAACCCACATCGCTGTTATAAGTGTGATCTTATTCTACTAGCAACAAAGACTGTACTGTAGAGCGCTAATCCTATATCTACTGACTGTTTTATGCTATAACACTAATAGCAAGGAAGCTCTCTACTTTGTTTAAAGTGTTGGTCCAGCCATTGTTTTATTCATTTATAATTAACTGTATACTGTACAGGGGAGGACTGGCCCAGGGGGACGGGGGGCAATTGCCCCCCGGGCTGCCCAAATCTTAAGTAATTAGGGCCGGCCGCTGCTATACGCAGCGGCCGCAGACATACCACAGGTGACAGGTTCGTAGTGGGGATCGCAACCTCACGCGATATTTCCCGGCAAGTTGAAGTATCCAATCAAAGAAGGGGCTGAGGCGGCTGGCTGTGGTGTGCCCTTGTGCGTGGCTGCGCCTGCGGTGGATGTGAGCGGCACAAGGACACAAATAGCTTAGGTACTCTCCGGCCAGGTGGGTTGACCCTGCTTGACTCTGCCCCCCGCCTGGAGCCATTGCCGCCCGCAACGTGCTGCTGTGCCTGCGGTGTCATCGGAGTGAGCTGTCTCACTCTTCAGCTTTCTGTGCTGGGGGGGCTGGGGGCCTGGAGCTGTGGCTACGAGTGGCTGGCTGGAGGAGTCGGACACAGTCCTCCCCTGTGCTGCTGTGCCTGAGGTGTCATCGGAGTGAGCTGTCTCACTCTTCAGCTTTCTGTGCTGGGGGGGGGGGGGCTGGGGGCCTGGAGCTGCGGCTACGAGTGGCTGGCTGGCTGTCCTGGCTGGAGGAGTCGGACACTCTGGGGGCTGGATGTCGGAGATGCCACCTATAGCTGCTTGCTGCTGTGGAGGAGGAGGAGGTGTAGGACTGAGGAGACAGGAGGATAGAGGAGGTCGGGTCCAGGTTGCCAGAGGAGAAGGTGGTTTTTATAAATTTTGTTTCTGTACTTCTTCTCCCTTCTTGTCACTGAGTTACTCACACTTTGCTGCCTGCCTGCTACTGCTGTCAAATTCAATTCTCTGCCCAGGCCAGTGCCCTCTTGAGTTTTTTTTTGTGTGATAATCATCCCCATTCTGACCCTGGCCTGAGGGGGAACGTTTTTCCTTCTTGTGGTGTGATTGGCGGCAGGGGAGGGGGGAGGCAGGCAGTTAGGCACTGTCAAACAGGTAGTTGGAGGGGGGGGGGGGGGGGTAGGTGTCAGACAAGTAGTTTGTATGGTGGGTGGGCAGGAGTGGGGTTAGGCATCACCAGGTAGGTAGGTTTGTGTGTGTGTGTGTGTGGAGGGGGGTTGTTTAAGGGAGTTATCAGGCATTTTTAATGAAATAAGTGCTACTTACCCGGGCTTCCTCCAGCCCCACGCTCCCAGCATGTCCCTCGCCGCAGCTCTGCAGTCAGCCATTCGCTGCCGCTGCCTCCCAGTCCCCGGCGATGGCACCAGTCCGACCTGGATGTCGGCCTGTACTGCGCCTGTGCGAGCAGCACTGTCAATCACCGCCACGTGGACCGGAGTGTACTGCGCAGGCGCAGTAGTTCTGCGTCTGCACAGTACGCTCTGGTCCATGTGGCGGTGATTGACAGCGCCGCTCGCACAGGCGCATTCGGCCTGACGTCATTGCCGGGGGCTGGGAGGCAGTGAACGGCTGACTGTAGAGCTGCGGCGAGGGACATGCTGGGAGCGTGGGGCTGGAGGAAGACACAGACAGGTAGATTGTGCGGAGAAATGGGGTTAGGCATCAGGTACATAGTGTGTGTGTGTGTGTGTGTGTGTGTGTGTGTGTGTGTGTGTGTGTGTGTGTGTGTGTGTGTGTGTGTGTGTGTGTGTGTGTGTGTGTGTGTGTGTGTGTGTGTCTGTGTGTCTGTGTGTGTGTGTCTATGTGCACACAAGAAAGATATCGCTTTGGGCTGGGGATGCCGTGAAACGGGCCTCTAGTTTGTGTTGTCCCCCTAGGCCAAAAGGTCCCAGTCCTCCCCTGATACTGTACTTGTTTGGTCTGTGAGCGCTTGTTCTTCATTTATATACTGTAAATGAATGTGTAGTAACCTACAATCCCGCTGGATTGTGGACCCCACTGCGGGAGAACAGAGGGGATAGGAAGGACGGCGATAGAGCAAACAGACTACAGGGGCTGGAGGAAGCCCCAGGTAAGTATAAAACCTTATGTTCTCTCTGACTCAGGTTCTTGTTTTAAACCACAGCCTGCACATGGCACCCTCCTGCTTTCTCACTTCCAAAGGCCAATGAGGTCAAAATGATCAGAAGTCCGTATTATATTTCTATAGAATGGATGAATGTATGTTTTTTTTAGTTCACCATTCAATAACCTATACAGCATATAAAATACAGCACTTCTGAGGTCTGCACTGCTCTTGGGTTCCCCATGTATGTTTTGAATTCATTCTCAGTCATTGCATTTATCTTGGATGCAAACGTCTGGGAGCTGGCAAATGATCAGCACATAATGAGATGATGCAGGGCCTGGTTGCAGACAATGAGAGCAGTAACAGGAGATGGGGCAGCACGCAGTAACAGCAGGGAGGGTATTGTAGCTGCCGGCCTTTATCTAGCCTGTACAGGGACAGATCTGTGTTTTTATTGTGCTAAACAACCAGGGATTTGTTTAGTTCCATTTCTGCAAGATGTTGGCTGTTCCGCAGCATTATTAATTCCAGGTTACTTTTATGGTGCTGTAAAATGATTATGGCTGGCGTACAAGTGCCTTTTTTTTCAGTCTGACCTTATTTTATAGCATGGTGGATTGCTTAGAATTCTGCAATTTTTAGGTAAAAAGATAAGTGTATATTATATCAATCTAACATGACTTCGTAATACCGTAAATAATTTATACTGTAGTGCATTACAGATATTGCTCCCCTGATGAGATATGAGGACCCTTGGTTACCTATTGTTTAAGGTGGGAAAAAATAAAAATATATACTTATCTCTATGATCTATAGGTTCTTCAGACCTCTACTGCGCCTCTCCTCCTTTCAGCTGTATGCCTTGTTCATTGCTGGGACCAGTGGGAGCCCTGCGCATGCGCAGTCTATTCCGTGCACCCCCGTGTATCGCCCTCCCGCACGGCTGTGCGCAGCAGCTGTGGCTGAGACTGCCCAGGAAGCTCTCGGCCATGGATGCTGCACACAAATGTGTTGTAGTGAGTTCAGAGAGGACGCATGTGCACCCTGAGGGCCTTTTCATACCGGGACCGTGTGTTGCGGTATTTTTACCACACCACACCGCAGAACAATGAAAGTCTATGGGGACTTTTATACCGACGCGGTACAATGCGACGGAAGTGACATTTTCACCACATGAAGCCTATGTTACCATGTGGTTCTGCATCAACCTGTTAACGCTGTAGTGCTGAAAGGCCCTTGAAGGCATGTGTTTGGCGGTGCACCGCTACCGTCAATCCTCAGTCTGAAACTGGCCTCAAGATCAGACCAAAATTGTAAATGGAGAATACAGAAGCAAGATGGGTGGGAGGCCAGGCATAATATGGAGCCTGGAGGAGTCTGAAGAGCCTATAAATCATAGTCATAAGTATTAAACACGTTTTTTCCTCCTCAGATTTACTTTAAAAACACATCCCCTCCACAGCAGCTTCTATACTATGCACACTGTACACCAGCTCTAATATCTCTGCTGTCTGTCAGCTGCTCCGTGTCTATTCCAGGTGTCTGCAAGCCTTTAATTATTTCTATTTATTTATGTGTAATCTGCATGAGGACCCATTAATGGCCTCTGCATAGCACTACCTGTTCCTGACTGGGCCCAGCAAGCAGGAGGAACAGTCATAAGAACAGGATGGATAGCATAGCGATAGAGCAGTACTGTTCAACTGGTGGCCCGCAGGCCGCATCGGGCCCGCCAGCCCTCCTGCTGCGGCCCCCCTGCTGCCAGCTCCGTGTCTGTGTTGTGCGTCTGATTTTAATCAAAGTTATTGACTCACTCCTTCCTCACACACAGTGAAGAGGAGCAGCACAGGCTGGAGCGGGAGTGCATTGGTTATTAATGCCTCCCACAGTCTGACTGGAGCAGGGAGGCGGGCACTGGCCAGTGATGTCACTGGCGGAAAGCGCGGCTATAGAGCATAAAAGTCATGGGAGGAACCAGTGCACAGCTGGTACAATACTGAGAGGACACAGTGACCGGAGGAGAACTCTTTGTGAATAATAGGTTAAGGGGTTAGCACTCTTGCTTTGAAGAAATTGGATCCCAGGTTTGATTCCCGCCAAAGCACTATCTACATAGAGTTTGTATATTCTCCCTGTTTTTGCATGGGTTCCTTTAAGGCACGCTGGGCTTCCATCATTTCAAAAACCTACTGATAACGGACTTCCCTCTGATTTGACTGTAAACTAGGATAGGGTCATTTGAATATGGTAGAGACATTAGACTGTGAGCTCCTTTGAGGCACAGTTAGTCAAAAATGTCATTGCTTTATAAATGCAATAAAAATAACCCAAGACTTACTTGATACATTCCTAAGTACACTTTTTGAGTTTCATACCTCTGTAACCCTTAATTATTATGTGTGGAGAAAAATACTTTACATACTGTATTTGGGGCCCTTCAGAATGGACTTATCTTTTCATTCTCTTTCTTACACCCACATGTTTAAATGATGATGTATCTGGCCATATTATTTACCTGATCAAGTTGGAATCTATTGTATATGATGAGCAGTAGACATCCCTGCTCTATCTTAGAGTATATGTATATTGAATATTATAATTGATATTATAGTAAATATCTTTTGAAAAATGTAACCTTTTAATTCAGTCCATTAAAACATAATGGATGCAGAAATAAAATAATGTAAATCGGTATTCAGCCAATCAGATAATGAAAATGAGGCGCGGCTCCAATGACCACTGGCGGCTCATGAGCTGAACGGGTACTCAGGATAAATCGCGGGCATCCCTGCTCATTCCACAATTTAAGTTGAATTGATGAGCTGCATCTGTAGGCATATTGTTTCATTGTATGAAGGACACGGTACAAGACGCTGCTTCAGAGTCAATGACAGACTCACGTAAATTATAATTGTCGATAGGAATAGATTATTGCTATCATCATGATGGCAGGGTGATAAATATGTGATACTGTTGTCATCATCATCATGGCTAGGTGATAAATATGTGACACAACTGTTATTAATAGTTGCCTTGCCAAGAACAGACGCCAACCCTGCCAAGCGCAGGAGATCTCCCTGCTGAATAATTCAGAACGTTACGTATAATTCATCCTCTGGGCTCTATATAATGCTCCCTTTGGGGCGTGTACGGGGATACTGTTGAAGTGACAATGACGGTCCTGTGAGACTTGCGCCCTCACCTTGTGACTTTGTGTTTGTGTTTCCCTGCAGATACTCTCCTGGATGACTTCCTTCTCACGTACACGGTCTTCATGACAACAGACGACTTGTGCCAAGCGCTCCTCAGACAATATCCTTAATTAACTGGAACAGTCATGCCCTTGATTCCAGAGAATGAAAAGCAGATGCCTACCATTAAAAGCAAATGACATCTGGTAAATGGCTGCAAGAGATGCACAACTGACACTGTGCACTAGGATGAGTGAGCACCAGATTTGAATGGTCTTGTGAGGCAGATTGTTGATGAATTGGCTTTTTTATAAATGCAGAGAGATCTTTCAATTCATACGTCAAAGCAAGGCATGAATGAAATGCTCAGAAAAGTCTATTTGCAACTGTATTTTTCAACCCAGCTCTACAATCCAGCTTGCTGGTGTGGAGATTGTAATCTCTGCTGTTTGACTAACCTTGGCACTCCAGCTGTGACAAAAATACAAATCCCATCATGCCTCTGCCTCTCCGAGTTATGCTTAGAGCTGTCAGAGTATTACAATGCCTCATGGGACTTGTAGTTCCACCACAGCTAGAGTGCCAATGTTAGCCATCACTGATATAGGGTGACTATCCCAGATCCGGGAACAATGCTCCTAGTGGCAAGCCCAAATGCGCCTATGTAATATTAAAATTACATGACACAGTGGTGCAGCAATCAAAGTGTCAGATTTAGTGCGATCTAACAACAGCGCCTCCTAGCTGCAGCCATTTTTTGCATTTTTCCTATGACGGACTACGTACGACATTGGACCTATGCTGGAACATTTAAGCGTTTTGAAAGCTAGTGGGCCACTTTACTGAGATGCTGTTCCCTTCCTCCAGAAGCAGCAGGAAGGATCCATAAGCAGTCACATGATCTCTTATAGGGAGCAGAGAGTGAGTTCTTGCTTAATTCTATCACTGGAGATAGAGGAAAGCCAAGGCCAATGGGGCAGAGCTACACGTTGAAACCCACATGAAATGGGGCTTCAGGGAGACGTATTACTCCCAGAATGTGCAGGGCCACTAGAACTTGACATCATTAGGTATGTGTCATTTTTTCACTTTATACCAAAGGTACACTTTAAAGGGAATTTGAAGTGAGAGTAATATAGAGGCTGCCATTCTCATTATTTTATAAACCATGCCATTTGCATTGCTGTTATGCTGAGCGTTAGGGTTTCGTTGTGTTTGAGTCGCACACTTGCAACAAGCATGCAGCCAGTGGAGTCAGGCCAGAAGTCAGGCAATCGGCATTGTTTATCAGAGAATGAAATTAGCAGCATCCGTATTCTTGTGATTTCAGGCTCCCTTTAAAGTGGACCTGACCTCTTGCACAGGACAGAAGGAAAACAGAGAAATACACCCTGTATGTATTTTGAGAGTTTAGTCTGTTTAATTCCCCTCATCTGTGACTAATCACAAGTGTAACTTAATCTCTCAGCTGTGTCACATGACTGCCATGGCAGAGATGGCAGATAAGCCCATTTGAAAGCACAGAATGTTAACAATTTGTCTGCTTCCATGTATCAGGAAGTAGAAACTGTGCAGATTTATTTTAGGTCATGTATCAGCTGTAATAAAGAAATTATTTTTGATAAAGGTTATTATTCTGTAGCGTATCTTTAAGAGAAAAGAGGACGCTCTGAATTCAGGTCGGCTTTAAATGGCTTTTCTGCCTAAATATTCTTATAGAAAGTAACGCCTTGTCACTGGAATAGTTTTATGCCAGCTACTCGCAGTTATTATTATTTATTGTATTTATAAAGCTCCAACGTATTTCGCAGCGCAGTTGCTGCAATAAGTGAGTGTTTGCAGTCTGAACAGTCATGATAATAATGATTTGTGCCACATACCAGAGCCTGTTGGTCAGGTGACACATCTGGAAGCTGCACAAGACCAGGTCTTCTCCATATGGTGTGAGTAATGCAGTACTGTCCCCAGTGATTATCTGTCCGTATGTGAAAAAAGGAGAGTAGCAACTTATATTCCACGTCCTCTATAGGCTTCCGTGAGATCTGCGTGGGGAAGAGACATCGTTCATGTGTGCGTGTTGCCTTGGCATTCCCTCCCAATCAATTACTGATGTGAAAATTATTTGGAGTGATTGATTGGCCAATCAGCCTTACGGGAATCTGACCATATGTAGGAGCCCTTAAGCTGAATACCCACCACAAAGACAGCAGAACATGGATCGGGGGATACATGGCGGCAAACGATTGTTCCCTAATCATTTTCCTCAATTGCGGACCATTTGAACAAACGACGGGGCGCAAACGCGATGTGGAAAAATCGTGTTAATTAGCACGGGGGTCAATGGGGATCGGAACGATTGTCCATGATTGGATCTGCCGCGACAATCGTTAAAAGCGAACGATTATCGCGTGTACTCAGCCGTCATTGAAAATCGGTAAACGAACTTTAGTTAAACAATGTTGCATGATATTGCTGAAAAAAAAATTGGTCGGAAAAATTGCATAGTGGGGATGAGCCTTTAGAGGACAGTTTTGTATGCTGCTTTGTGCATTGGGGGTTGTAAAGAATGACAGTAAGCTCTGCTTTCTGCTATACATTAGTGGCTTCAGGTTAGGTATATATTGAGTGGGCATCTCCTCCACTGCCTGGAACTGATCTTTCCTGCACTGCAGCCTGAAGGTCAGAGGAAAAAGCATCATATAAAGGAGCATTAGTGTGCATCAGGCTGTACTGTCATTTCTCCATCATGTGAGGAGCATTAGTGTGCATCAGGCTGTACTGTCATTTCTCCATCCTCCCGAGCCACATTGCAGAGATGCTTTCAGAATCAGGACATGCCTGAGACTGCGGCCTCACCATGAGGTGTGAAAGCTGTGCTATTCCATGCATACCACTGAGCGCACCTTGATCATGATGATCTACTGAGGAGGAGGGGGGGGGGGGGGGTGAGATGGCCAGCGATGAAGAGCACGCATGGAACTCCACACATCTCCCTTTATGACAGGTCGATGATTAATTGTTTTCCTCTTTCTGCTTGGAGGGTTTTAGTGCATTCCAGTGTTCGCCCACATGCCATGTTCATGTAGTGACTTCTGAGAGGTGGAGTGCTGCAGGGCAGAGAAAACGCTAATCCCAGCAATACGCATATTACCAGATCAAACGCAGCACTGCAAACAGCTCTCGGAAAATCATGTTACCTGAAGACAGTTAAATATCAGCAATTAAAACATGTCTGTTCCGGCACTATCATGTCTCAGGACAGCCACGTAACATGCCTTGAAATGAGATCAGTCTCTTCCATGGAGAGGAGGGAGCAGGGATGGTTCTACCATTTACTCTCGCAGCCCGCAGAGTGGATATATACCACATCCTGCACTCATCTGGGATGGTGAATGATGCTTTACATGCCGCCTCTCATTATTGTTTATTTTTAGTCTTAAAGGACCACTATTGTGAAAAAGTGTAAAATAAATGTAAACACATATAAATAAGAAGTACATTTCTTGCAGAGTAAAATGAGCCATAAATTACCTCTCTCCTATGTTCATGTCACTTACAGCAAGTAGTAGAAATCTGACATTACCGCCAGGTTTTGGGCTAGTCCATCTCTCCACAGGGGATTCTCAGCATGGCCTTTATTCTTTATAAAGACACTCCCTGAAAAAGATACATACAAAGATGCTGGCCAGCCTCCCGGGATCGGTTGAAAAGGGCGCCCGAGCTGCCTGTATGAAAAGGGCGCCGCCATAGACATCAATGTTATTTCTGGAAATATGGGCTACAAGGTGTAGAAAAGGGCACCCGAGTTTTGATATAGGCTACAAGTGGGCTCCCCTTTGTAGCCCATATTTTTTCGGCTACAAGCGGGCTCCCCTTTGTAGCCCGTATTTTTTTCGGCTTAAAGGTTTTCGGCTACAGTAAGGTACCCCTTTGTAGCCCATATTATTGCCTTTTTTTCTAGCCTAAGTTTTTATATGGGCTACAAGCGCTGGAAGCCTAATTATTTCATTCCTCCACTATCCATGGCGGCCTGGAGGGGGAATAGTAATTAACACGGCCCGGAGTTTTTTTGTAGCCGAAGTTTTTATATGTGCTACACCAAGCGTCTTTTTTTGAAGCCGAAGTTTATATGGGCTACACCAGGCGCCTTTTTTGTAGCCGAAGTTGGTATAAATGGGCTCCACCAGGCGCCCTTTTTTACCGGCGCCCTTTTCATGTAGACCCAGCCTCCCTGCTTACTGTACACTTTTTTGGCAGTTGGATGGAGCAACTGCCATTTACTAAGTAATTTTGAAAATAATGAAAACCCTGAGAATCCCCCAAGAGCAGTTGAGCTGGTCTAAAACCTGTTGGTTCTGTCAGATTTCTATTACCTACTGTAAGTGACAGCAACATAGGAGAAAAGTAATTTATGTCTCATTTTACTCCGGGAAAATGTACTTCTTTTTTGTATATGTTTAGATGTACTTTAAGGCTTCTTTCACAGTGGGACGTTGCGTTTGATGCAACGTTAAAGTCGCACAACGTGCCCCTAGCTCAGCGCATGTAGGTTATGAAATTGGATGTTATTTTGCACTGCGTTAAGTGTCTCTTGCTGCGCCATTTTCGTTGCATACTGATGGAATGAAAACGGAGCATGCGTTACATTTAAAAAAAAAAACCTGAGCATGTGCAACACATAACGCAGCAAGGTGTGCTCTTTGAATGTCGCACAGACTTTGTATTGCTGTGCGTTAGTCTGCGTTATCATTTTTTATAACGTGCAACTTTAAAGAGAGTCTGAAGCGAGAATAGATCTCGCTTCAGACCTCATATATAGCAGGGGCACTTGTCCTAAACCGCCGCTATCCAGCGGCTTAACGGTGGTCCCTGTCCCCCCAAATCCCCTCCATAATGCGGGGGAGCGCTTCCGCATTGGGGCAGGGCTAGCCGCCTCAGCCCTGCCCCACGCGCGTCTGTCAGACGCGTATCTCCGCCTCTCCCCCGCCCCTCTCAGTCTTCCTTCACTGAGAGGGGCGGGGGAGAGGCGGCGATGCGCGTCTGATAGACGCGACTGGAGGCAGGGCTGCAGCTGTTAGCCCTGCCTCCAGGAAGGGAAATTCTACGACCAACCTAGCGACCAACTTTTGCGGGGGGTGTGTTGGGGGTGAAGGGACCCCCGTTTAGCCGCGGGATAGCGGCGTTTTAGCAGGGGCACACGTGCCCCTGCTATATATGAGAGCTGAAGCGAGATTTAGTCTCGCTTCAGTGTCTCTTTAATGTCCCACTGTGAAAGAGGCCTTAATGTCACTATTTTTGTGACAGTGGTCCTTTAAATATTTTATGGACATGAGATATTGCGATTAATCAGTAGACCAGTTCTGTTCTATGCAGTGGAGGATAGACTTCTATTAATAAGTAGGAAAAAATAGATTTGAATATTCATATATACAAATATGGAATGTGCTGTGGAGGAATCTCACAGATGTGCTTGCCATATAGCAGTGGCTATTGCCAGTATGTAGTTAGAGCAATCCTGGCTATACTTAGGCACAGTCATAAGACAGGCTTGTGCCATAATGGTGTAGGCCACACTCCTCTGTCCATGTGATTATGGGGTTGATAAATATTGGTTAAGTTTCTGTGCGCAAGTAGGGCACAGCAATTTTATCAACACTTACACAAGGTACGGATCGCATGTTGCGCAACTTGTGTTACCTAATGCACATTTTGCTGGCAAGGAGCTGGAACTGGACCAATCAAAATCAGCTACTGAGTGTCATCAATTCTAAGCAGCATATATGTGCATAAAATGTACTTGCTTCAGCTTAAAATTATGAGCTTCTTAGGCCCCTTTTACTCCTACCGCGTTCTATGGAGACTTTTATACCTACGCGGCACGCCGGATTTTGTTAATTCGCTGCATACCCGCCGCAAAGTCATTCGTGCATTACCGCGCGATCCTTGCCTACCCCATGGACTATGCAGTAGTGCAAGTCTATTGTGATGCAGTAAGTGTAAATGACAAAATCCGACATGGCGTGTATACAGGGACTGATTGGAATCCCAGTGATGTACTTCCTGTTCATCAGGAAGTACCTCAATGAACGGGGCGAGCCTATGCATATGACCCTGTCAGTGCATTCTGCCACATGGTCAATGAACTACGGAATTCACGTGGTGATCCCTTGGCATACTCCCTATGAGCCAGTCCACTGTAGATCACAGTACATCACCATGTAATCCAAGGCACTCTATTCTAATAGGACACGAAAAAAAAAACTGAGGAAAAGAGATAGTTGGACACTACAACAAAACCTGATGGAGACTCCTCAGCTGGGACACAAACAGCAATAAAAATCTGACTAGTACTAAAATTATTTTCATTACCCTTTGAGTCCTGTTTCAGGAGAGTTTTTTTTTTAAGTTAATGGGAACCTACAAAAATACAACTAACAGATACTTACCTAAGGAAAGGGAAGGCTCTGAGTCCTATAGAGCCTTCCTGCTCCTCTCACGGTCTTCTCGCTCCATCGCTGGCTCTCCCGGTAGCAGTATTCGACCGATTGGTTAAATACTGCTCGCTGCTGCCGCAAGAGGCTTTGGGAGTCTTGAGGAGTACTCAGCCAGCTCGGTACTGTGCCTGCGCTCTCTCGTATGTGCAGCACAGAGCCACCTGCCTTCAGGAGCACTTGGCTCCTGAAGACTTCCCAAGCCTTCCGAAGCTGGGATTCAAATGGGGTGACATCGCTAGAAGGAAGGGACCAGGAGTGGGATGGCTCTATAGGACCCAGAGCCTTCCCTCTCCTTAGGTAAGTATCTGTTTGTTTTAGGTTCCCATTGGCTTTAAAGGGAACCCATGGTGTGAGACATATGTAGGCTGACATATTTAATTCCTTTTAACCTTTTTAGCGGTAATCCTGAGTCAGTCTCGGGACAAAAATCCTCAGATCAAAACGGTAATCCCATGCCTAAGCGAGTTATATGCAGGAGCTGCTGCAGATCTCTTATGGCAGTGATGGCTAACCTTGGCACTCCAGCTGTGACAAAACTACAAATCCCATCATGCATCTGCCTCTCCGAGTTATGCTTAGAGCTGTCAGAGTATTGCAATGCCTCATGGGACTTGTAGTTCCACCATAGCTGGAGTGCCAAGGTTAGCCATCACTGTCTTATGGTATGGTTTTTTTTTTATCTTGTTTTTAGGGTCTAAAAAGCGTGTGAAAAAATAATCAAAATGCCAGGTAGGTTAAACAATGCAAATTGCCTGGCTGTCCTGCTGAGCCTTTGCCTCTAATACCCTTAAGCCCAATCTACACGATACGATTCTTTGTGCGATTCGATTACAATCCTATTTACATTCCGATTAAATAGTACATGTCCGATTGGGATTCAATTTGATTCAGTTTGATTTGCCATTGTTTTGCAATTGCAAATCCAATTGAATCGAATCCCGATCGGACATGTCAGATTTAATCGGATCGTAAATAGAATCGTAATCGAATCGCACAAAGAATCGTATCGTGTAGATTGGGCTTTAGCCATAGGCCCTAAATAAGCATGCAGATCAGATGACAAGATTATCTGCATGCTTTTTTCAGGTGTGTCATTCAAACCGTACTGAAAGGAAAGATCAGTAGTGATGGTCATGTCTAGGAGAATGCATGGAGAAGCATGTGATCAGTTTGGTCAGGTGATAGGTATGTAAGTCTAATTTGCTATCAGAGCTTTGGAAATCTGTCAGCTGATCATACAAATCTCATGCTGCTCCATGAGTTCTAGACATGACCATCACTAAAGATTAGCAGGACTGGCAGGCAACTAGTATTGTTTAAAGGGAAATAAATATGGCAGCCTTCTTATGTTACTCACCTCAGGCTCCTGTTAGATCTTCCTGTTTCATTGTTTGCGTTTACTCGCGGTGCTGATTAAATGAAGCGATGTGTATGAAGGTACAGCGCACATTATATTTCTCTTCTTTTTCCTATTGGGTATTTATATGGTAATATCTTTAGATGGTGAAGCAGTGTAATTTAGCAAAGGCTTTGGTATAAATGCTGTGTTTAATATAGTCATGGTTTTATTATATCATTCCAGGGTCACAAAAGGTGACATTGACAAATGACTGCAGAACTAATGTAAAGAAGAAAATGCAGAACAGATAGAATGCTGTCTTCATGTTGTGTATGCCTGTGTATGAGTGGCAGCAATTTGCAGACTAGTCTTGTTTTGCAGGTCCTTAATAACAAACCTCTGTGCAGCCCAAGAAAAGATAGCATAGCAGAGGAGGCTCTCTTAATTAGCTCTGTATTTGCAGCACGGGTTTCTATGACTCTAGGATTGCTCGCTCTTACAAAACACAAAATGTTTTCTTGTTGTGCCTTGACCTGAAATTACCTATTGTGCCAAGAAATACGACGGCAAGGCAGACAGCCCAGAGGCCCTGGGCACAAAGAGGAAGGTCTTGCTTCTCGCATCCCAGTGGACGTCTCTGTACAAAGACTGGCTACACGATGATGAACATTCCAAGCTCTTCCTGAAGGTAAGCCTGTCAGTCTGTGGGATAATGTGCTTCTGGTTGTTATAATATCTAATCATTCTCCAATAGGTGTATGAGCAGAGCTATAGCTTGCTCCTATGCTACTCATCCACATTCACTGGATTTAGCCATTGTGATGGATACAATATTTATTGCACACCAGAACTGAACGGGATATGGATGCTACCATATTTCTTTTCTTTTAAACAATGCAGATTGCTGGGCTGTCCTGCTGATCCCCTGCCTGTAATACTTTTCGCCATAGACCCAGAACAAGCATGCAAATCAGATGTTTGACTGAAGTCTAACTGGATTTGCAGCATGCTTGTTTCAGGTGTGGGATTCAGACACTATGTCTAATGGATGAAAGATCAGCAGGACACCAGGCAATTGGTATTGTTTGAAATAAATAAATATGTCATCCTCCATATCCTTCTCATTTCAGATGTGCTTTGAGGTTAGTGTTGGGAATAGGAGTATGGTTCTGGAGTAGCCAGGCTGAACTAGCTGTGTCTGTGGAGAAGGGAAGAAAAGGATAAACACCCCTCCCTCCACCCCCCACCCCCCCAGCATGCACTGCAACTTATCTTTTGTGGCTAATGTACAAAGTAAGAGCAGGGGACATGAGGACTGATTATTCTGCTGGAAAATAAAAGATTGATTGTGCACCTTTGGATTGCCTGTTTAGCTTCATTTTTACTTATTTACCACATAGAAATAGAGAATGGAGTTTGGATTTTGTGCCTAACAGTTACTCTTTAAAGGACACACGAGGTGACGTGACATAATGAGATAGACACGTGTATGTACAGTGCCTAGCACACAAATAACTATGCTGTGTTCCTTTTTTTTTTTGTCTCTGCCTGAAAGAGCTAAAAATCAGGTATGCAAGTGACAGTTTTTGTCTGGGTCAGGACCGGGTCAGACCCTCCCTGATAAGGAATTGCAGCCATAAAACACTTTCTTGGCAGAAAATGGCTTCTGAGAGCAGGAAAAAGATAAAAAGCATCAATAATTCATGGATTTTAGCTGTGGCATACTGTAATGCATGTGTCAATGAACATAGACAATGAAACAGTAAAAACTTAAAACGTAGATTTAAAAATAAAATAAAACTGTTAGATATCTAAAAAAGTCATTTTTAGGAGAAGGAAGATAGATACAATTGTTTATCTCATAAATTTATTTTCACCTCGTGTGTCCTTTAACCTCCTTGCCGGTTATCCCGCTGGGCCGATTTGCATAATTTTTTTTTTCCTACACGCAGCTAGCACTTTGCTAGCTGCGTGTAGTACGCGATCGCCGCCGATTCGCCGCGACGATTCCCCCCCCCCGCCCCAGACCCCTGCGCAGCCTGGCCAATCAGTGCCAGGCAGCGCTAAGGGGCGGATCGGGATTCCCTCTGACGTCACGACGTCCATGACGTCGGTGACGTCATCCCGCCCGGAAGCCCTGCAGGAAATCCCGTTCTCAACGGGATTCCCTGCATACTCTGATCGCCGAAGGCGATAGGAGTGGGTGGGGGGATGCCACCGCTCAGCGGCTATCATGTAGCGAGCCCTGGGCTCGCTACATGATTTAAAAAAAAAAAAATGAAAAAAAAGTGCAGCGCTGCCTCCTTGCCGGATTTTTTAGACCGGCAAGGAGGTTAAGTCCCTTCTACAATACACGGATTTCGACTAACATGCTACTTGCTGAGACACATACTATACTTTATAAGTAGGGCATGTCTATAGTCAATTTAATTGTGGCTAAAATAATAAGATCTTAAGAAAAATAATGTTATGGTAAGCTATCATTCATCTCATCCTATCAGTGGCATGAGAGGCATGGCGGCTTGTTGGAGAGCAGTAGGAGGATTGCGTGCTAACATCGCACAGCTTGTTGTGGGGATGTGAGACTGGGAAGATCCAGACTGGCATTTCATCACACAATATTTCAACAACACATTCTGCACTTTGATTCTACTCGGGTGCTGCTGATGAGGAATGCAGACTGTAATAAATGAGGCATGATATTTCTCTTGGGCATTTTTCAGACCCTCTATCGGTATGTGCTGGATGATGTTTATGAATATCCCATGCTGGAGAAAGAATTGAAGGAATTCCAAAAAGTACTGCGGATCCATCGTCGTCAGTGAGTGTTATTGTAATTATTTATGTGTACATTTCCAAGATTATTTTACAGGGCAGCCAATAATCATATATCATAATGAAATGAAGAGATCATGTATACATCAGGCTTTGTACACAAACATAAGGGCTCCGGGTTCCCAGGTGTCCTTTATAGCAGCATCATCTTTCATTTCCACATATACAGTATCTTTAAAGCGGAACCAACCTCCTGCACAGCACACAATGAAAAGTCTTTATTCCACATATAGTTGCTAAAGAAACTCACTGCACTGTGCTCTGTGTTTGTTTAGCTTGATCAAAGGTTCCAATTTGCTTATATCAGTTGTTGTGAATCAGAGTGCCTCCACTCTCTGCCTGTACACACAACACTGAAGGTGGCCACACACCATACAATTAAAAGATCCAATTCTTCACCAATTCGATAATTACGATCAGATGTCCAGAAAAATCATGAGCTTTTCTTTGTTTACGATCAATAAATCCGATTTGTTTTCTCGATTCTTGGAGATTGGACATGTTGGAAATTTCAGACCAACTTTATCAAGAATTGTACAGTGTGTGATGGATTGTCAATTACTTGATGTACAGTTCCAATCAATTTTTTTCTGAGCATTCAATTATTGTATTCATGATTGGGGAAACATTGAACATAGGTGTGTGGTACATTGGTCAGATTTTTGAATTGTTACAATCAGTCAGAAAAAATGTATTGCTATTCTTGAATTGAACAGATATTTAAAAAAAATGTATGGTGTGTGGCCACCTTAAGGCTTAAAGTGGACCTGAACTCTTGCACAGGACACAAGTAAAACAGAGAGAAATGCACCCTGTGTGTTTTTAAAGATAAGAGCCCCCGTCATCTGTAAGTAATCACAAGTGTAATTTGAGCTCTCAGTTGTGTCAGCACCAAAATTTGGTAGACACAATTAATATGTGAACACTGGATGTTAACCCTTTCTTTGCTTTCATGAAACCAGAAAGTAGACACACAGCAGATTTATTGCATGAGTTCTGTAAACTGTAACAAAGAAATGTTTTTCTTTAAATGTGTTTATGCTGTTGCTTATCTTTAACAGCAGGGAGGAAGTTCTGAGTTCAGGTCTGCTTTAAGGTGTTATCAAAGGTGATGATAGACCAGAACTTAAAATACATTATTATTATTTAGAATCCGCTTTAACACTTCCAGTGCTCCCAGTAGTATCCGCTTTAACACTTCCAGTGCTCCCAGTAATGTAATACCAAGGTAAATCTTCAAGGGTTTTTAGGATTTACATACATTGTAGTGAAGATTTGTTTCCCCCTAAAGGTTATCGTGTAGTGAATAATCTTTAAGAACAGAGGAATTTTCTGATTTTAGATGGTCCTTAAACACCCCATTCACCTGTAAAAGCAATCTCTTTGTAATGAAAACTGTATCTTGGGGAATGAAAATTCCTCCTTATTTGCTATATATGTACCCAGGAGGTGGGTATTGAGGCTAGCAAATAACAAAATGGTCACCAAAGCTGTAGGTTAACTGAAGCAGCTGTTAGAAAATTTGATTTGCAAATGCCAACTTCTGCTTCCTCGTTGGGGATAAATAGCCGCTAGAATAATTTTTTTGCTCATCACAACTCTGGAATGAAAGTGGGAATCCTGTGCAAATCTGTGGACATTTACAGCTTTGTGATATTTTCAGATGTTTGTGCTGACAGCTGTATGGCATAGAAACTGGAATTCAGATTACATTTTACAGATTACAGTTGTTATTTAAATACTCCAAGGTTTCACTAGAAATTGTGAGCCCCTAAAAATGTTAATGGAACCACCTGTTTAGAACCATCCCTCCCATCTATGAGTATATGTAGTGATGTACAGTGATGTACAGCTACCCTTCATGCATACAACATGTAAACATAGAGATGTATCGTAATCCTGCCCTCATCCTAGGCTTCCTTCCCCCTCACTATGGCAGGACTCACAGATGCAGACCCTGCAGGGAAGTTGTGTTGAGTGGTGTGTTTTTCAAATATGGTACATCATCCTATTCAGTCATTGTATTCGTGAGGCAAACTGCCTTATGCAGCTCATCTTCCCTCCAGGCTCTGCATCTGTGACTACCCACTGATCTTCCTGTTCACTGCACAGCCTCTCTTTTGTGCAAGTGTCCAGAAAAAACAAAATATAGGGCAATGAGCCAGCTAGGCACAGACTGGGCCCACCTGCCTCTGGGCTTCATAGTGGCTGCTACGGTTACAGCCATGGAAAGAATAAGTCAAACTTGCTAGCAAAACATGCCTATATATACACATAATAAACCCATGTCTACTGCACACAGAATGTTCCAGTGATTGTGATGTTTTGGATTTTATGTGTTTATTGTTGAACAAGTGGATATTGATTTTTTTATCTTCTGTTTGCAGTACTGTTGATGAATACTCACCTCATAGAAAGGTATTGTGTCACTTTTCTAAATGTATGCTTTTTAAATGTGATAGGCGGTGTATGCTGTAGGAAATGGTGTTGCCCCTATTCCTCAGGCTCTACACTAACATCATCATACTGATAGAGACTGCTGTATAGATGGCGGAGCATGATGTACAGTCCTTTATTACAGAGCCAGAGCTGTAGATTTCACACCGCTACACAGCTGTTCACATGACAGGACAATAAACAGAGTGAGAGGAAGCCTGCCTCAGCATCCTTCCTCTGAGATTAGCATCACAATCTGGCAAGGAAGCTCGGTACTGGGGAAGAGCAATGCCAAAGTCATTCATTGTATTGTATTCATTCATCATACTATGCAGTACTTTATGTAATACAGAGTATAATTAAATATAAACCCATTTCTTTGTAACCTTAAAACCCACATTTTTACCTGGATAAAATACTGTAGTTAGAAATGGTTGATTTGGTAATAAACCAAGTGGACCTTTATGTGGACGCATTAGGGTTTCAGTAATCTACACTTCCCAGGGTGGCCACAGACCCCCCCTCTAGATTGGTTGTTGTCCCTTCCCTACAGCACACACTGTTGATGCGCTCTACAGAAAATAGTGGGATCCCAAGAGGAGTACAGCAGCCTATATACAGTGCTCATTCCCCTGGAGAGCTGTGCTTAAAGGGACACTTAAGCCAGGAATAAAAAAATCAGTTTTACTTTCCTGGAGCTTCTACCAGTCCCCTCCAGCCGTCCCGTGCCCTCGCAGTCACTCATGGAGCCTCCGGTCCCCCGCCGCCAGCTAGTTTAGTTTTTGCTGAAAGGCGTTGCGTATTTTTCTTCACGTTTCCGTCAGCAACAGCATTCTGCGCCTGTGCAGGATGCTATTGAGGATGGGAACATGAAAAAGGATATGCGCGGCCAGGCCTGTGCAGAAAGCCCACCAACTCTCTGTCGGGGCCTGACAGCGAAAACGAAACTAGCTGGCGGCAGGGGACCGGAGACTTCGTGAGTGACTGCGAAGGCACGGGACATCTGCAGGGGGCTTATAGAAGCCCCTTGGCAAGAAAAACTGATTTTTTTATTCCTGGCTTAAGTGTCCCTTTAAAGGCTTAGCAATCAGACCATTTAGAGGACTAGTAATGGGTCTGAAGAAGCCCTTTACTAGTGGGTCATGTTGAGTTGGTATATTAACTCATGCAGATTTTTTTTCACCTGTGATAGGTCAAATCCAGTATGAACGCTGGTTTAAGTATATCAAAAACACTCTTTCAGTCTCAGTTGAAAATGTTCCTTTTGGAATATAAATACCCAGGGACACATTTCTTAATATACGCATCACTTTTTATTATAACATATTTTGTATTAAAATGAAGTTCCACTATACAGTACAAAGATTATGACAAACATTACTTCAGCTCTTCTTCCTTGACCACCCAATTACTTATCCTCCCTCCAATACAGGAGTCCATTTTCCAGATCAGGTGTTGTGGCCACACAGCTACTTACCCTTCCTCCAGTACAGAAGCACATCCTCCATATCAGGTGTTGGGGTTTACACCTAAAATGGGTGGTGGGGATTTTGATAGCCACAGTTGGTATATGACCTTAGCAAATCAGTCTGTGGAGGCCACCAAAGACAGGGAAAGAAGTGTGAACATTGATGTGGGACCCGTAAAAGTTTTGCCTGTGTGTACAGACCTGACTTTTTTTTTACATTGTCTTTTCACAACGTCAGCCCTTGTCTATTCCTGTAGCAGAATACAATGTCCTGAGATCTCATGTCATTCATATTTTAGATTGGCGAAAGCTTTTTACATTCTCACACTTTCTATCAGCTTTCTGTGAACTGAGGACATGAGCAGTGCAGGGCTTCACGTAGTTCATGCTCGCTGGGCCTGCTTCCTCTTCTGCTCTTGGATGATATCTACTGGGAACATTTCAGAACCTCATTGACTCTATTGTTCTCTATCTTGTGCCTACAGAACAGAGCCCTCTTCCACCAATTCAGTCTGAAGGAGAACTGGCTGCAGCACAGAGGAAATGTTAATGAAATAGAGGAAAGTGAGTATGAACCGCTTCAGGCTGGGGGGGGGAGCAGAGACTTTTCCGTGAGTCTTCTTCATATTTTAGCTGGTACATTGCTTAGCATTTCATCAGAACGCTGCACTAGAAATCACTAATATCTGCCTCTGCATGTCAAAGTTCCTTTATACTCATTGAACAGGTTTTGGCATTTTAATATAAATCATTTCATTTTCTGTTGGAAATTTTTATCATAAGCCTTTATGTAAGTTTTATTCAGAATTGATCATCCATATTTATCCTTCAATCTCAGATGACCAATAATAGTCACCATTAGCACAGAATAATATGTTGCGTATGCTGAGAAACGATTCTCCTACAAGAGTCACATATGTGAAAATATACATATATACACTGCTCAAAAAAATAAAGGAAAAACAAAAATAAGACCTCCTAGATCTGAAGGAATGAAATAATATATATGAAAAAAATAATTATTTACATAGTTGAATGTGCTGACAGAAAAATCACACAACCATTACAAAAAAAAACAAAAGCAGTGAATTTTTTATTTTTCGTATAGTGTAGCTACATTCGCAGACCAGAGACAGACATAGTGACTGCATATCCAGTGTTTGGGCTGGTGCACACCAAGCGTTTTTGGTAGCATTTTCAAAACTGCTGCCGCCTGTGAAAACGCTTGGCTAATGTATCTCAATGGGATGGTGCACACCAGTGGTTTTAGTTTTTTTTTTATTAAACCACAAACGTGGCTCCTGCAGCATGTTTACGGT
This sequence comes from Hyperolius riggenbachi, assembly GCF_040937935.1. Lineage (NCBI taxonomy): Eukaryota > Metazoa > Chordata > Amphibia > Anura > Hyperoliidae > Hyperolius > Hyperolius riggenbachi. The sequence goes on from NC_090650.1 coordinate 87,156,553, forward strand.
TTGCAGATGCGTTTCTGTCTCAAACCGCTCTGAAAAACGCTAGATCAGAGCGGTTTTCCAGGCGTGTTTGTTACAGTAGCTGTTCAGTAACAGCTTTACAGTAACAATATATGAAATCTGCTTCACCAAAATGCTCCAAAAACGCTAGGATTGTTTAGAAAATCTCTCTAAACATGCCTATAATCGCTCTGAAAATCTGCTTCAAAAACCTCTAGGGTTTTGCGGATCTGCTAGAGGTTTTTGGTGTGCACTGGCCCTCTGTAAGGATTCAGCCAATGAGTGTGTATGCAAATTGAATACCACACATAACTGAGAAAAAAAAGCAGAGAAATAGGGATGGCAGTGGTCCATAGCAACCAGGAACTTATTCTCCCCATTATCTAACATGGGAAAGAGAAAAAGGCATTGCAGTGGTCCATAGCATCCAGGAACTTATTCTCCCCATTATCTAACATGGGAAAGAGCTATAGGGATGGCAGCGGCCATAGCAACCAGGAATATACTCTCCCCATTATCTAACATGGGAAAGAGCTATAGGGATGGCAGCGGCCATAGCAACCAGGAACATAATCTTCCCATTATCTAACATGGGAAAGAGCTATAGGGATGGCAGCGGCCATAGCAACCAGGAACATACTCTCCCCATTATCTAACATGGGAAAGAGCTATAGGGATGGCAGCGGCCATAGCAACCAGGAACATACTCTCCCCATTATCTAATATGGGAAAGAGCTATAGGGATGGCAGCGGCCATAGCAACCAGGAACATACTCTCCCCATTATCTAACATGGGAAAGAGCTATAGGGATGGCAGCGGCCATAGCAACCAGGAACATACTCTCCCCATTATCTAACATGGGAAAGAGCTATAGGGATGGTAGCGGCCATAGCAACCAGGAAAATGTCACTTTACTCAGTAACCAAGGGGTGTATGCAATAAATTGTGTTGAGCAAAATGAGTACAGTGTGTAAATGCATTGCATGTAATGTTTTGCATCCTGCTTTACTCATCCTGCAGTAAGACTTTGTGCACATAATTCTGCTTAATGCAGCGTATTGCATACACCCCCAAATGTTCTGTTCTGTGCTTTACTTTTTTGAGTTTGCCTTTTAAAGACCTGCTCACACGACCCTCTCAAATTATCCCTGGCGTTTGATTGCATCTTTTGAATAATGAAGTGTCCAGTATGAGTTTCCTCATTAAACACAAGATTGATTATAAATCATAAAAAGCAATTAGCGTGCTGTTATTAGTAAGGACAGAGAGGGCTGCAGCAGAGCACCGCCAGGCAGAGCCTCTGCTAATGCCTTTACCTGCAGTGACCTATCGGAGTAACGATCCCCCTGCCAATTCCATTACAGCAGGTGAAATCTGACATTACTCAGGTGTGCCGCGGCTATTCCTGCTGCCCTGCTCCATGCATAGATCTCACCTCAGCCTCATTCACAGCTCTGCCTCTGACGATATATAACCCAGCATGTGCTGCCGTCTCCTCCTATTATAATAGCTACTGTAGACATTAGACGGGGTTCATAAACGCTCCAGCCCCTCCTGTTTCATTAAATATTCCCATTGACCTTGTATGTGCAAGTGCAACCATCCATTCCTGTGTACTCAGCATAGAGAACAATGGTATAACCACCGGAGCGTCATAATAAAACCTAGTTTTTTGTTGACAGTAGCCAATCAGATTTTAGCTGTCAGTTTTTAAGAATCTGGATGATAAAGGCTCCCCTTGCGCCAGTTTTTTTTATCTATGAAATAATTCCCAGTGATTCCAGTATACATTTACCTCAGGCTCAGAGCAGGCTCATCTATAGACTGTGTTTTGCTGCACTGGAGTACATGAGGCACAGCGTTCCCCCTGCACATCTGCACAGGCACATCATTTCACACGCCGCTGACTCTCTTGATAAAATAAAGGTTGGAGGGAACATTACAGAATCCTAAATGGGTAATTGTGGCACAAAAATCCACTTTACGCAATATCACTTTAAGGATAAGCACTCCGAGGGCAATTGATAGTACAGTATTCTGGGTTATTGTAGCTCAAGGCTCTACGGTCTCTCTAATGCTGCTAATGTGATAATCAATAGCCACAATAAAGGAAGTCAATGTATCTTCAGTCATAAATGGACTGTGGTAGATGGAAGGAAGATGGAATGTGCGGACAGATATGTACAGTGTATATTGTAGTTCTTAGTTGCTTTGTATGGAAATAAGGGTTGCTCAGTAGGGATGATCAATGAGATGCAAATATTTCCGAGTTTATGCAAATGTACGTACATGTGTATGCAAATATATGCAGCTTGAAAATGGATCAATCAAGTCCCACCCGGGTTTAAATTGATTGGTCCATTTTCAAGCTGCATATATTTGCATTAAAAAAAAGTACATACATTTTGCATAAACTCGGAAATATTTGCATATCATTGATCATCCCTATAGCTCACTTATAATACTTCCAGTAGTTTCTGGCATCAGAAGCTGGCTGAGGGGAATCTGTACTGTATTATGTATGACCACAAGGTCTAGGAGAATTCCACAAAGTCTCATTGGACTGGGAATTGCATCTAAAAAAAAAATGATATTTATACCTATTAATTTTTTCTTTCACCTTCAAACGTTAGTAACAGCAAAAATTCTGAATAGAGTTCAGATGTATCAAGATGGAAAGACAACTGGGCTAAGGGAGCATACACACATCCAATTTTGGCCAATCACAGACCAATTTGACCACCTCCACATAGTATGGGACTTAGGGTGGTCACTAATGATCCAATCTGTTTCATCCAATCTTGACAAATCTATGTAGTATAAAGGTAAACTGAGTGAGTGTACTGAATGGATCATTTAGGCAGTTACCTTATATTACATAGAAATGGTAAGATTGGATGAAAAAGATTGGATAGTTAGTGGGCAGTTTAACAGATTTTGAATACTATGAACAGATTGTGTAGGTAAGCTCTTGTAGTACACAGAAGTGGTAAAATTGGACAATCATTAACCAATCAAAATAGGATGTGTGTACCAGGCTTTAAAGTAGAGCAGTTGCCTAGGACAGCTAATCAGAAGCCTCTCATTTAAGGGCTGTTTCACACCAGGACGTTGCGTTAGAGGGGACGTTAAAGAGAATCTGTATTGTTAAAATCGCACAAAAGTAAACATACCAGTGTGTTAGGGGACATCTCCTATTACCCTCTGTCACAATTTCGCCGCTCCCTGCTGCATTAAAAGTAGTCAAAAACAGTTTTAAAAAGTTTGTTTATAAACAAACAAAATGGCCACCAAAACAGGAAGTAGATTGATGTACAATATGTCCACACAGAGAAAATACATCCATACACAAGCAGGCTGTATACAGCTTTCCTTTTGAATCTCAAAAGATCATTTGTGTGTTTACCTTCTGTCCCCTTCTTCTCTCATGCACTGAACATTACAGGCTTCCTGCAGACAGCTCTGCCTGTGTTTGTAATTCCTCAGTATGTGTCAGCCAGCTACTTTCACAGCCTAACAGAGGAGGATTTTTATCCAGCTTTCTTCTATCACTGATAAGATAGCAGAGAAGCTGCTGGCTTATGTAAATAAAACACACACTGGAGTGTGCATAGAGGAACAGACCAGCACGGAAGAGTTGGCAGCCTTCCAGGCACAGGCCGACAAGTCTGACAGGGGAAAGATACATTGATTTATTACAGAGACCGTGATAGTACAAAGTGCTGCAGTGAGCCAGAACAGATTAGAATAGGTTTAGGAACTTGTAGGATGGTAGAAAAAACGTTGTAATTTTTGTTACAGAGTCACTTTAAGGTCGCATAACGTGCCCCTAACGCAACGCATGGTGGTGCGGGAAAGGACGTTAGAGTGAGCCGCGTTAGGCGGCTCTATCCGCATAAGGTCTACCAGAGTGGTGCTGATTGGCTGGCGAGACACTACGCATCACGTGGTCCCGCCGGCCAATCAGCAGCCGCCAGTGCAGTGCATATTAAGTAGCCATGTGCGCGGCTACTGTAGCAGCATCTCCCTGCCTCCTCTCGTCCCCCACTGAGCATGTGCAAACAGTCTAATGTGGCTTAAGCCGCTCAGAACGCACAGTACGCTGCACTTTGCCCGAACGTGCAGCATTACTGTGTAACGCAACGTGGGCAGTGTGAACAGCCTCATTGACTTTGTAGTGCTGTGCGGTGGGCTGCGTTACAGGCTGCTCTAACGTGCGCCTGTAACTTCCCACTGTGAAACCAGCCTAACAGAGGAGACCTAATTGGTTGAGAGTGGATGCTCCACTTCTGCTTCAGCTTTCTTAGCATGTATTACTCCCATTGGCTCAAAGTGGCAGGTTAAGACCAACAATATATTATTTAAGGATTGAGTGTCTTAAAAGGAAATCACTAACAATAGTCTCCATTTCTTCAGAGCAGATTCCCTTATAAGAGACTTTCTCTGTTAGTAGTAAGCAAAATTCACCATCAAGGGATGCATATTAATTCCTGGGGAGCGATTTTGTACACAGGCTTAGCTTCATTACTCTGGATCTAGAATGCTCAGTGTCTGCTTTTACATGAGTAATTACACAGGTCTTTTGCTTTGTGTGTCAGAGAGCCTGAAAACATCAGTAATCTGTGAATGTACTCACCCTTAACTGAGCCTATAATGTCTTAAAAGAAAACCCTACTCAAAAATGCAATGTACCTGCATTATTCACCTTACCCCTTTTTGAGATTGAGACATGTTACCCCAGTGTACAGTATGAGCCGTTGCATATTCTTATACTGACAGGAAACTAGCTCCTGTGCGTAATCTTTATTTTCGATCTAATGGTATAATAAAACAAAATTATCTAATCTAAATATTGTACCATGAATCGGCACCATAAGGGGTACTCTGCTCCTACATGTGCCATGCCACTGAGCCAGCCTATCACAGAGGAGAGGTGAAGAGAGAAGTGCAGTGCCAGCCACAGTTCATTCAGTTGCATTCCAGAGCTGCTTAATTAAGTAGTCAGGCATTGCTGTGTTACTGAAAAAAAAATGGGGGGGGGGGCTTGGCATTCAACCATCATATTGTCATTCTGCCTCTTTCACGTTGTAATTTACAGCAGAGTTACACTTTAAGCCATTAACATGGATCAGATTACTGTTGCAGGAAATAGCTTGACTCTATTACCTAGAAAACATCTTGCAGCAGATATCAGGAAATAGCTAGCCTCTATTACTTTAAATGTATCATGCAGCAGATATAAGGAAATGTGAAAGCTATAAGGAAATAGCTAGACATTATTATGTTGAATCCATCATGCAGCAGATTTTCAGTAAGTGTACTGCATGGTAACTGTACAGAGCAATATATATCTACTGTATATCCTCATCAGGGAAGAGCCAGTTACTGCAGGAATGGTTATTGTGCTGTGGTTAGGCTCAGTGTCTGGCTCTGCGCTTCTATTACCATACATAGCAGGAGGCTGACAGCAGAGGAGTTTTATTGAGTTTAGTGTGGAATGCTCACCCTTGCACCCTGCCTTTTTTGTGCAGTTTTCTGCCGGGTCTACATAACAGATCACTCGTACGTCAGCATCAGAACGAAGGTATCCAGCTCTGTGCAAGATATCCTGAAGATCGTGGCTGAGAGGATACACTATGCTGAAGAGGACCTGGCTTTGGTCACTGTCACGTTTTCTGGAGGTAATTCCAATTCCTTGTTACTTCCACAATTACTGATGTCGTAGAAGACTAATGGCTGACAATTTCCAGTGCAGGTATTCCTCTTCCCGAGGGAATGTGCTCAGCTGTGTGACTGCAGCTAATATACAAATTTCAAGTAGAGGGCTGTTGCTATAGAGACAGCCAGTCACCCCAGCACTTCTCATAAATACTCCTGTGCTTCACGTAGTGCAAAGTGCTTCTCAGTGTTTACAAATACTATTTTTTTTGTTTACACTTTACCATGTTTATATACTGCTGATATTTTACGCTGTGTTTTATGGAGTACTTTTAGGGCTCCCTCACACTACAGAATGCCTGCAGGAACACGATTTCGTGCATACGTTCCCAACACACGGAATGCACATCGTGGTGTGGTAAATCGCTGATCTTGGCAGCTGCAACACAATAGAACCCATTGGGAAAACATGTGCGCTGTGCAACTAGATGTTCCCAGGCACATTACATCACAACGCATAGGAACGTCTTTGGACAGTCATGTTACCGTGTGGATTGCACATCGGGGGGGGGGACACACACAACAGGGTGGCATGTGCGTGACGCAATGTGGTGGAGCGGCGCAGACAATGCGATCTGGTGTTGCAGGTACGTTGATCCGCTGGGTGGGTCGCTCGCGGGTTGGAGTCGGCAGCGGCTGTACACATGCCTGACTATTGGCTGAGGCTGTCATTATTGGCCACCTTAGTCAGGTGTTTCTATGAGCCTTTACACAGGCTGATATTTTTAACAAATTTTTATGAATTATCCATTATGAAAATGATTGTAAATGAATTAATGCCAACATGAATGACTCGGCGGGTCATCGGGCATGTCGGAAATTATATATGCTGAGAATACACAGTACATTTTTGTACCGTGTAATCGAGCCGCTAATGGCTCGATTGATCATTTCCGACGTGTACGATGACCCGCCGGATTGATTCTCCGCTCGATACCGCGGGCAGGACAATGGTAAGAAACGGACAGAAGATAAGGAAGTGCCCGCGGAAACGAGCGGGAATCGATCCGGGCGCCCGCGCCGGAAACAGAACGTACCGTGTATGCCCAGCATTACACATTGAGCTCTACACAAACCAAACAAGTGGCCTAAAGCTAATTAACAGACCATAGTGAGAGTTGCTGAACCATTGGGAAATAGTGATGGACCAATAAATTGTTCTAGTATGCAAATCTCACTTGATCAAGAGAAAGAATTAAATAGAAATTGCACTGTTCTTATAAAATTGCCATAATATGTGGGCTACACAAGTGTGTATTTATGTAATAAAACTTTAGTTAACTTGCAGACAGCTAAAAATATCCAAAACTGACAGTAAAACCATGACAACAGGACTGTGTTTGGAGTACAGATCGCACATTAACTTTTTTATACCAGTTGCCAGGCATCCTGCTGATCTTTCCTGCAGCAGTAGTGTGTGCATCACACACCTGAAACAAGCATGTGGTAAATGCAGTCAAACATCTGATCCCAGGGTCTATGACTAATGCTGCGTACACACTGGCGACTATGGTCGTTTGAAACACCTCATTAACGATCTTTCCGCCGACAATCGGGGAAAGAACTTTACCCAACGATCATTAACACGGACAAAAGAACGACATCGGGAAGATGGAAATATCCAACCTGACGGATCGTATCTACGGACAATCGTTACAAAACTATAGTGTGTACAGACACCGGCCGAGAACGATCGTTACAAGGGCCAATGCGCCTGCGTTGGATTCTGCCCAGCTTCTGTACTTCCTGTGTAGTGTGACCCGTAAAGATTGTTACATTACAAATTTCAAATAAACTTTGTTTGCAAGTTAACTATCATATATTTTTATCTATTGTAACTCCATGTTGGTAGGTTTTTTTTTTAATTTTATATAAATATTATTATTATTATTTATTTATTTATATAGCGCCAACATATTCCACAGTGCTTTACAAAGCACAATAAGACGACAAGGGAAACATAGATACAACTAACAAATGTACAGCAGAGTTCCAAGCAGCACAAATATTGTTACAAGAACAGTAAACATTAGGAGGATGACCCTGCCCTTGCGAGCTTACAATCTAGTGGGTTGTGGGGGACACACTAGGTAAGGGGGTGGAGGATGGATGAGGCAGTGATTTTTTGCCTCTGATTACATTGTGACAGAGAAGTAAATAAGGGCTATAGAATGTTATAAGCTTGTCTGAAAAGGTGTGTTTTAAGAGTGCGTTTGAAGATGTCCAGGTTTGGAGCATGACGTACAGGCTGTGGAAGAGAGTTCCAGATAAGGGATGATGCTCGTGTGAAGTCCTGGATGCGAGCATGAGAGGAGGTGATCAGCTTAGAGGCCAGGAGAATTTCTTGGGAGGAGCAAAGGTTGCGGGAGGGACAATATCTTGAGATTAGTGAGGAGATGTATGGAGGAGACAACTCGTGGAGGGCTTTGTATGTTAGAGTCAGGAGATTGAACTGGATCCTCTGGGTAATGGGTAACCAGTGGTAAATATGTACGCAACATTTCCTTCTGATCGTTCTTTTCTGCGAGAACTATCGTTAAAATGTGTATGATGATCGCTGCATCCCATCGTTGCATACCAATCTTTCCAATATCGTTCGTCTGGTAACTATCGTTCTTTGCAAACGATAGTTATCGCAAGTGTGTACGAAGCATAAGAGTATTAGTGACAGATCATCAGCAGGACAGCCAGGCAATGTGCATTGATTAAAAGGTAATAAATGTGGCAGGTGCTATATCTGTCTCACTTCAGGTGTGCATTGTGTATACATTTGTGTAATGCATTATTATTTTTTATTTCTTATAATTCTTTTATCAGAATGAATTTTTTCAGAATGTTATTTAGGCATAAGTTGAGTATATTGATTTACTGAGAGTATAAATATTTACTGATTTAATTCTAGGATTCACAACAGTGACCCCATGTCACGTATCTAGTAAAACGATCAATATGTCATCTCCTCCTGACACCTCGTACAATTGTCAGGGAGGAATTGTACTGATTAGGAGCTGGTCACTGAACACCCTCTGATCCAGCACTATTTCCCTATACAATCCAACCGGGAGATCTCCAGTAATAGCAGCCCCAGCACAGCCTTGTAAACACACCAAACATGTATGACATAAGGGATCTATACTGTGTAATCATTCACAGACTAGATCATCCTGTCCTGGCTGACGATACATGGATCCTGAGCGTTGTATCACACGGGCTGTACATCTACTACAATAGTTCCATGAATGCATTTATATTGCCCTTTTGACAGATCTGCCTTAATGATTATACTTTGAAAAGAGCTGTCAAGGGCTGTAGTGTCTTCATCAAGGCCTCACAATGACTTTGTATTGATTCTGTCATGTACTGTTAAACCTGCCTGACCTGTCCCTACTGGCAATTTCCAAGTGTAAGCTGGGAGAATCCTGCTGGCTCATCTATTTCCTGCTGAGCTGGGTGTAGCTGGATGGGCAGATTGCAATAGATGATGATCTCTGTAGGCATCATTAAAGGGGGTACACTATGAAGATTCATGGGATTGGGTACTGAACATAAGCCTCACTTGTAATGTACACTTCTTCATATTTTATGAGCTAAAAGAGTTTTAGGATTCCACAAACATTTACTCTAGCAAGCGGTTTAATTTCAAGCCATTTGAATGCGCATGAGTACCTTAGGAAAATAGTATCATTGTAAAGACTGTATAATAACTTAGTTCTGCCTGGGATAAACTGCTTATCACTATTATTGTTGTACTGAACCTATTTATGCTTAAAATAACCTAAAATGAGTATCCGATCCACGATTCAACATGCTTGTACTCAACATACTTGTATTATTATCGAAAACAAGGTACAATCAGCACTGGTCTCTGCTTGAGTAATCTATCTCAAACTTCCCCCCATGACTGCATTATTAAACTTTATACACTCATTATAGTGTCTCTGTTGATTATTATTATTGTATTTATAAAGCGCCAACATATTACGCAGCGCTGAACATTAATTTAGGTTACAGACAATATTTAGGGGTGACATACAGCAATATGACAATACAGGAATACAAGAAAACCAGATCACACAGCACAGTATGAACATAAGGTAAGGCTTAGTCAGTCACTGGATGGGAGCATGGAGATAGGCAAGTTAGGTTCACTCAAGTGCATAGCATGGGTTCACAGTAATGGAGGTGCATGATCGGGTAGGACACAAAAGGAGGAGGACCCTGCCCAAAAGCTTACAATCTAGAAGGAAAGGTAGAGACACAAAGGTAGGGACCAGAGTTCCGTTGTGGGTTTAGAGCAATTGTGAGGGGTGGTAGGCCAGAGAGAAAAGGTGAGTTTTGAGGGCTTTCTTGAAGATATTGAAGGAGGGGGCTTCCCTAATGGGTGGGGGTAGAGAGTTCCAAAGTGTTGGAGCAGCTCTTGAGAAGTCCTGGAGGCGTGCATGGGACTGGGTGATGCAGGGGACGGTTAGGCGAAGTTACATAGTTACATAGTTACATAGTTATTTTGGTTGAAAAAAGACATACGTCCATCGAGTTCAACCAGTATAAAGTACAACACCAGCCTGCTCCCTCACATATCCCTGTTGATCCAGAGGAAGGCGAAAAAACCCTTACAAGGCATGGTCCAATTAGCCCCTAAAGGGAAAAATTCCTTCCCGACTCCAGATGGCAATCAGATAAAATCCCTGGATCAACATCATTAGGCATTACCTAGTAATTGTAGCCATGGATGTCTTTCAACGCAAGGAAAGCATCTAAGCCCCCTTTAAATGCAGGTATAGAGTTTGCCATAACGACTTCCTGTGGCAATGCATTCCACATCTTAATCACTCTTACTGTAAAGAACCCTTTCCTAAATAAATGGCTAAAACATTTTTCCTCCATGCGCAGATCATGTCCTCTAGTCCTTTGAGAAGGCCTAGGGACAAAAAGCTCATCCGCCAAGGTATTATATTGCCCTCTGATGTATTTATACATGTTAATTAGATCCCCTCTAAGGCGTCTTTTCTCTAGACTAAATAAACCCAGTTTATCTAACCTAACCTTCTCGATAAGTGAGACCTTCCATCCCACGCATCAATTTTGTTGCTCGTCTCTGCACCTGCTCTAAAACTGCAATATCTTTTTTGTAATGTGGTGCCCAGAACTGAATTCCATATTCCAGATGTGGCCTTACTAGAGAGTTAAACAGGGGCAATTTTATGCTAGCATCTCGAGTTTTTATTTCCCTTTTAATGCATCCCAAAATTTTGTTAGCCTTAGCTGCAGCTGCTTGGCATTGAGTACGATTATTTAACTTGTTGTCAATGAGTACTCCTAAGTCCTTCTCCAAGTTTGATGTCCCCAACTGTATCCCATTTATTTTGTATGGTGCTAGACCATTAGTACGTCCAAAATGCATGACCTTACATTTGTCAACATTGAATTTCATCTGCCATGTATGTGCCCATATAGCCATCCTATCCAGATCCTGTAGCAATATGACACTATCTTCCTGAGAGTTAATGATTCTGCACAATTTTGTATCATCTGCAAAAATAGCAACATTGCTCACTACTGCATCTACTAGGTCATTAATAAATAAATTGAAGAGCACTGGACCCAGAACAGACCCCTGTGGGACCCCACTGCTAACAGTCTCCCATTTTGAGTATGATCCATTGACCACAACTCTTTGTTTTCTGTCCATTAGCCAGTTCCCTATCCATGAACACAGACTCTTCCCCAGTCCTTGCATCCTCAACTTTTGCACCAGACTTTTGTGGGGAACAGTGTCGAAGGCCTTTGCAAAATCCAAGTATATCACATCTACAGCATTCCCAATATCCATATTAGCATTCACTACCTCATAAAAGCTGAGCATGTTAGTCAAACAGGACCTGTCTTTAGTAAACCCATGTTGATGCTGAGAAATAAGATTATTTTCTACTATGAAGTCATGTATAGTATCTCTTAGTAACCCCTCAAATAGTTTGCATACAACTGATGTTAAACTTACAGGTCTATAATTTCCTGGATCAGATTTTTTGCCCTTCTTAAATAATGGGAAAACGTGGGCTGTACGCCAATCCACTGGGACTCTGCCAGTTGCAAGAGAGTCACAAAAGATAAGATAAAGGGGTTTATCTATAACTGAACTTAATTCCCTTAGGACCCGAGGATGCATGCCATCCGGGCCAGGTGCCTTGTCTATTTTTAATTTATTTAGTCTTGCCTTCACTTCTTCCTGCGTTAAGTATTTAATATTACAGTTAGAAGATTGAGACTCTTCCGCCTCTGTAGTTTGCAACAGTGCTGTTTCTTTTGTGAAGACAGAAGCAAAGAAAGCATTTAATAACTCTGCCTTACCTTGGTCATCCACCATTGAGTTCCCATCCTCATCCTTTAGGAGTCCTATACAGTCAACCTTTCTTTTTTTAGAGTTAATGTACTTGTAAAACTTTTTTGGGTTAGATTTGATATCCTTAGCGATTTGTTTTTCAGCTTCAATCTTTGCCTGCCTAATTTCTTTTTTACAATTTTTATTGCACTCCTTATAATTGCTTAGTGCAGCCTCTGTCCCCTCCTGTTTTAAGACCTTATAGGCATTCTTTTTCCTCTTCATTTTATCTTTAACCTTTCTATTCATCCATAGAGGCCTTTTTTTATTCCTAGACATTTTGTTTCCATATGGGATATACATACTACAGTATTGATTGAGTATAAGTTTAAAAGCTTGCCATTTCCCTTCAGTGTCTTCCCCTTGTAGTACATTATCCCAGTTCACCAAACTTAGTGCCTGCCTAATTTGAGTGAACTTTGCTTTTCTAAAGTTCATAGTTTTAGTGGTCCCGCTGCCCCGTGGCCTATCAGTCACCAGCTCAAACGTTATCATGTTGTGATCACTATTTCCCAAATGTTCTTGAACCTGCACATTTGATACATTATCTGGTCTATTAGAAATGATCAGATCCAGTAACGCATTCCCCCTAGTTGGTTCAGTTACCATTTGAGTCAAGTAATTGTCCTGTAGTGCTGCCAGAAATCTGCTGCTTTTACCAGAATGGGTAGCCTCAATACTCCAGTCAATGTCTGGAAAGTTGAAGTCGCCCATAATTATGACCTCATTTTTACCTGCAGCTTTTTCAATCTGCTGTAGTAATCGCAGTTCTGCAGCTTCATTAATAAGAGGTGGCCTGTAGCATACCCCAATAAGCAATTGGCAACTTTTATTTCCACCATGAATATTTACCCAAACGGACTCCACATCTTCGCAATCTTTCTCCATCTCATCGTTGAGGACAGCTGTAAGAGAATTCTTAACAAAGAGACAAACCCCTCCACCTTTTTTCCCTGTTCTATCCCTCCTAAACACATTGTATCCTTTTAAATTAGCTATCCAGTCATGGCTTTCATCCATCCATGTCTCGGTTATTCCCACAATGTCATAGCCTTTGTCATTCAGAATGAACTCTAGTTCGTCTATTTTATTTGCAAGGCTCCGAGCATTGGTTACCATGCACTTTATATTTTTACCACCACATTTACCAATTTTGTTTACATGAAATTGGCTACTTGAATTTTTACCAACCTCCTTAATCTTTACAATGTCCCCACCCCCCTCTCCACCCTCCATAATGATAGGTTCCCACTGTCTTTTTACCTCATCTTGTCTATGTATTGAGACTTTATCCTCCCGCCTCCCCCCAGATCCTAGTTTAAAATCTCCTCCAACCGTTTAGCCATCTTCTCCCCCAATGCAGCTGCACCCTCCCCATTAAGGTGCAGCCCATCCCTGCTGTAGAACCGGTAGCCGACTGCAAAGTCTGCCCAGTTCTCAAGTTCATTGGAGGAGCGGAGTGAGCGGCTAGGTGTGTATCTTTGAGTAAGATCAGAAATGTAGTTGGACAGGTTTCATGGACAGATTTGTAGGTCAGGCACAGTATCTTGAATCTGATTCTGGACTGGATAGGAAGCCAGTGGAGGGATTCACGGAGGGGAGCTGCCGTGGTGGAGAGATGGGAGGAGTTTATCATTCTGGCTGCCGCATTCATGATGGACTGCAGCGGAGCTATTCGGGTCATAGGGAGACCAGACAGAAGGGCATTGCAGTAGTCAAGGCGGGAAATTATGAGGGCGTGGATGAGGAGTTTGTTGGTGGCAGAGGTCAGGAAAGGGCGAATCTTACAGATGTTACGGAGGTGGAAGTTGCAGGACTTTGTGAGGTTTTTTGATGTGAGGAGTGAAGGAGAGTGTGGAGTCCAGGGTGACACCCAGACAGCGGGCTTGAGAGGTAGGGCGAATGGTAGTGTGGCTAACAGTGACATGCACATCTGGGCCCATATGCAATTAACTTTTTCTCCTGAGTTTTCTCCCAGGAGATAATTTTTCATCTTCAATTTATAATAGCTTTTTGGTACTTTGCAATAGAACAAGTACAAAAAGTAGGTGAAAAGGTACTATCAACATTATTTTGAGTATTTTCTTGCTTGCTGGTAGTTTAAAAGGCATTTTATTGACAATTTTGAAAATTTCAGCCAGGAGAAAACTCAGGAGAAAAAGTTAATTGCATATGGGCCCTGGGCGGTTCATGGATGGCTGGGGTGGATGTTGATTCACTAATGTGTGATAAGAAAATTAGCTTCTATTGTACTGTATTATGGATATAGTTATTTTAAACAGTACCGATGTCCAGTGCAACAAACTTTGTGCGTTACTAAGTAAAGTTACCCTGAGCTGAAAATATACTGAGAGAAACAATTGTACCTATCCTTCTACTCCTTACAAAATGACTTTTTTTACAATCTCAGTTTTATTTTTTGTTTAAAACTTAAAAACGTAGGTTTTGTCTCAGCTGAATGACACAGTCTTTCACACACTCTGAAAGTTCTGAGCCAAAATCTATGAACTATTGACGTTCTATATCTATTCCCTGCACTCAGAAGCTGTACTCTTTCATGTGAGAGTTTTGTAGCTGTAATTCCTCATTAGTGAGGGTTATGCTATAGTCGACTAGGTCCTAACTGGAGAGAAACTGTCAATTGCATAGCTGAATGTTTACCTTATTCAGGCAGGAAAAAAGGAACACAGTCTAGTTGTTTGTGTGCTTGGCACTGTACATACACAAGTCTATCTCATCATTCACATGTCAGCTCAGATACACTTTAATACAAATTTGCTCTCATATGCATTAAGAAACTGGCGATTCAACTTTCTCAGTTTTACTTTTAAACAGATGACTCTTCTTGATGGCACAAGCTCTTATATATTAACACCCACCTTCAAAACTTTTTAATCTCTGACTTTTCATCTCACTCTTCACAGATGATTGTTCTGCATCGAAAGAATGTTTTCTCTTCAACATTTTGTTTTATATCCACAGAAAAACATGAACTGTTGCCAACAGAAATGGCTCTGTCCAAGTCACTGGAGTCATCGAGTCGCATTTACACTTACAGGAAGAGCGAGACTTTGGTGAGTGATATAAACAGTACGCATATCTCAATCAGGGTTCATTGCCAGAGCAAAGGAAATAATAACTCTGCTTACCTTTACATCAGAACTGTTATGGATTATGAAGGAGAAGGCTGAGGCCATAGGGACTGGCAGTTCAGCAGTGGTTCAGAGAACACTAATGGGCCACAGGCGTTTGCCAAGTGGTCCACAAGCACCCCTGCTGTTGTGTTTTGTTCGCGGTCTAGGTGGAAAGAAGTTTACGCAGCACTTGAAAAGAAAATATAATACAGTAGAATCCTTTTATAGTAAATGTCAAGGGACCTGGCTATGTAGTTGACTATATCAAAAGTGTAATACATCAGAAATGGTCAGATAATACAAATGGAAATGGAAAGATAGAGAGTGTAATACAAATGGAAGGATAGAGGATTGATTGGCTTACCTCTCCCATAGATGTCTCAATTGTATTTTAAAGCGTTTATCGCACAAGTGTAGGGTCAGACAACATTTTTAGTCAGCTGAGATGGTCCAGAGGTGATGCCCCTGACTGTAATTATAAGGTCACGAGTTTGACTCCCGTGTCAGAAAAAAAGAGATTGTGTTTTGGGGGCATTTCCCACTTCATCAGGTAAAAAAAAACTACAAAAATAGTATTGAGGTGATTAAGATAACTATCGCTGGCCAGTAGGCACTTTTGATGGTTTTTATTGAGTGAAATTTGAGGGTGATTGTCTTCCCATATATATATATACTTTATCCTGGTATTTTTCGATGAATATTGCACTCCTGGTGTCTTGTCTCTTTTCAGTACACGGTTTGCCGTGGCCCTCCCCACTCCACACTGTCGCAGATATTTTTTTCAGCTTTCTGCTCTGTGTTGTAATACAATATTTAGTATGTGAGTTTCCCCCCATACTGGAAGCCATGATTAATGTAAGATCCAGGCCAGCATGGAGACAGTTAATAACTACCTTTGCTGTATTTCTTTTCATCGTGCTGTCTGCCTGGTCAGTTTCTTTATAATTGAATTTCCGACCAGAGTGCTTTGTTCAATGAGTGTCAATTCATCACACTCCCGTGCTTTCAAGGCCTTTTCCTAAATTGACTGAATAATCTTATTGAAGGTGAAGCGGCATGAAGACAAAATAAAGTGCACTCAACCCAGATTACTTTTGCTAACAACCTCCTTTTTTTTAATTGTCTTTCTAGAAGAAAACGTTTACTGAAGGGTTTTTGTTTTCCCCGTTTTGCAGAACCCGTTTGCAGAGAATGAAGAGGCTCAGAACAGGTCTGTTAGAATCCTGGGGATGAACACTTGGGATCTCGCCTCAGAACTCACCAGCTTCGACTGGAGTCTCTTCAATTCAATCCACGAGGTACGATCAGCCAGGAAGGCCTGATTTATATTAGTAATATATGCCAAACAAGTGATGTCTTGGCAGAGTAAGCACTGCTCTACCACACCAGAGCTCATTTATATATCAGACTGTATATGGTGAGTATAGAGTTAGGCACGGGGCTTGAGGCGATTATATGGCTCGACACAAGATGGGGGTGACGATATGGTTAGGCACAATGCAGGGGGTGAGGATATGGTTAGGAACAAGGTGGGGGGGGGATATGGTTAGGTACAAGGCAGGAGTTGAGGCTATGGCTAGGTACAAGGCATGGGGGGGATATGGTTATATACAAGGCAGGGGGTGAGGATATGGTTAAGCACAATGCAGGGGGTGAGGATATGGTTAGGTACAGGGCGGGGAGGATATGGTTAGGTACAATGCAGGGGCTGAGGTTATGGCTAGGTACAAGACATGGGGGATATGGTTAGGTACAAGGCAGGGGGAGAGGATATGGTTAGGTATAAGGCATGGGGATATGGTTAGGTACAAGGCAGGGGAGATATAGTTAGGTACAAGGCACGGAATGAGGATATAGTTAAGCACAAGACTGGTGGTGAGGATATGATTAGGTACAAGGCAGGGGGTGAGGATGTAGTTAGGCACAAAGCTGGTGGTGAGGATATGGTTGGGTACAAGGCATCAGGCAGACGGTAAGGACATGGTGAGGTAAAGGGCTGAAGGTAAATACATGGTTAGGCACAGGGAAGAGGTGATGACAGTTAGGCACAGGGCTTGAGGTGATACTAGGTTTAGGCAAAATGCATTGGTGAGGATAGAGTTTTACTGTGGAGTGGGTCAAGGAAAGAACTATATATCTGGAAAACTCCCACTATTGGGTATGACTGACCAGCTTATCAGGGCTTGTTTGCTGAAGATATACAGTTACCACCAGTTACAAAGGGATTGTGTGTATTTTAAGTAAAAATACATGTATACAATAAACTTTCTTTTAAAACATGAATTTGAATACAGCAAATGACTGATGTAGACTGCATATGCATCTTTTATTATTCTGGCCCCTAATAACCTTGGACCCTTGTGTTGCAGCAAGAGCTGATCTACTTCACATTCAGCAGACAAGGGAAGGGAGAGAACACGCTGAACCTGAGTCTCCTCCTGCAGAGATGTAACGAGGTGCAGCTCTGGGTGGCCACAGAGATCCTGCTCTGCAGCCAGCTGGGCAAACGGGTGCAGCTAGTCAAGAAGTTCATCAAGATTGCTGCCCAGTAAGTCGGAAACTTCATACATGTGCTGCTTATACACGTACCATTATAGGTTGTTTGAAAGAAAAGAAATTCCATCGTACAGGAGGGGACTAGTCTGTGGATTAGGAAACAAATGAAGTTAGCAATGTAGTTGTAAACAGACTTCCTCATCAGAGCTCAATGGAAATTCAATCTGGGGGTTCCAAGCATGACAAGACTCAACAATCACCACTTTAAAAAAAATGTAAATCAATAACTGATACACTACAAGGGTCCTGCTATTTTTAGTAAAAAACAAAGTGCCATCTTCGTGTTTACTATTTACCTGCATCAGTGTTTTACTACAGCTAACATCTGGAAATAGGCCTGAAGAAGGGGACAAGATCCCAGAAAGCTTGCATTATTTAACTTTATCAGTTAGCCATTAAATGGTATTACTTTTACAAGACTTTGGTTTTTTTTCTACCTACTGCGAGTTTTAAGAGTGTTAAACTGAGTTATAATGTTTGGCAAGATTAGAGTTCCAATTTATACAAACTTGCACACAACTTGTGCCAATCACAAAGACTGGCTGAGCTGCCTAATCATATGCACAACTTCTCTGTTCGCTAAAATTGTCTCAGGAGATAGTAATCTAGCCTGTGTAGGTAGCGTTATTGTTTACACAGATTGATCTGGCTGTTTAGAAGGAGCTCTGTTTGGACTGCATGTGACAAGATGTTTGGGTTCCATATCATGTCCACTATCCTTACTAGTTGGGCTATTCAGTTTCATAATATCAGCTTAATAGAAGACATAGCCAGCTGCTGTGGGGCCATTCAGCTGCCCGATATGGAGATACAGCAGTTTCAAAAATTCTAAATTTGTTAACCTTTTATACACTCACATGCAAATGCTCTCATGCAAGTACTGTGAACCAAACATTCAGGAACCACTGCTAACCCTATATAGCTAGGTTAAAAGCCAGTGTCTTCATTAGCAAAAAAAATGCATTATATTGCGTAGTCACATACACCCTGCAGAGGTGCCCCAGAGTTCATATGTGTCCCAACTCTGGCCCTATAACGTGCATAATGCAAGCATACAGTGCATCAGCCTATCAACAACTGGACATAGTTTGAAAAACACAACACAGCACAAGAGAATGCCAACACCCAAGTCTGAAAGCAAATAGGGTTTTCTGCCAGTAGACACACACAATGCATTTGAGAAATAGCATGTGTGAGCAAAAACAAGTGCAGTAGCACATACTGTACAAGAGATCTTAAGAAAGCCTTTTTCCAAACCTACAGTGGCTGGAAACCCATAATCCTTTTCAGATGTTTATTAAAATCTAATTTACAATAATGAGTGACCTTCTTAGATCTCCTCTAGTCATTGGTGCTAAAAAGGAAGTCCGATGTGTAATGGGAGATCAGAAGATCACAGAGTTCCCCTACCTGTCAGTTCATTGTTCTCTCATCCATGTTGTGTTTATGTATTATGCAGCATATTCCTGTGGGTGAGCCTGTGGGCTGGAAGAGAATCTATATGCCATGCGTGATATTTATGAATCAGCTGGTGTCAGCAGTCAGAGCTGCCTCTTTCTATTTATAACCCCGAGGTTTAAACAGGTTTCACTGAAGTCCCTGATGATTTACGCATTCCAGGCTCCAGCCTTCAGCCTCCAGTTCTATTAGTCAGGAATAATGTATCATCATTTCCATCACAGACTCTGCTGCAATGTAACGTTGTGCCCTGGTTAAGGGTTTCTGCTGTTAAAATAAAGCAAATGGAGATGGCATTGGAGAAATTTTAACATCTCAGCCTACTTACTTTTAAGTATACAAAATAACTCAAAACAAGACCCTGGTCAATAATCCAGTGCTAGTTTACTGATTTTGCTTTTCTTCTAAAACATAAGCTTATTGTTGCCAATGTTTACATTACAAGCCCAGCTGTACTCAGTTTTTGCAAATGTTATCAGCTCCTAGATGTGTTTAGAAGTTCAATATAAACCTGTAAAAGCAGTGAGGATAGCCTTGAAGCACATGATTCAAGCAGAGATCAGCATACACTGTAGCTTGTTTACTATCAGCCTAAATAGAATCTCATAATGTTAAGAATCTGCTGAATTGCAGTGCATGCCTGCAGGGGGAGGAGCTATAAAGTGAGAGATGTTTGCTTGCCTGGAAATACATGCTCTACTGCTAGCAGAATGCATTTTGAAGGGATTGTTGTGTCACGTGACTGTGTGTTCTAAAGTGTATTTCTCAGGAACAGCTGCGTCAAATATGAAAGCAGTATGGGTAAATGTATAATCCCCTATACACCCTTTCTAACCATGCATAATCAAGATCGGTGAGCTAGGGCCTTGAACTCCAAGCAGTTCATTTTGTCACAATTATACAAACTAGATCGCGCTACTGCTTCAATCAGTCCTTGCTACCATATACATGAATCAATTGTCCATAACCTATCCGGTGCGGTTTCATATATTTCTTCAAGCTCGATCGTGGGCGTTCAATAATGCTTAGGCTTCTGTGCATATACACCTCCACCACACCCTTAAGACTGGGCACTCACCCTTATCCACAGACCCTCTGCCAGATGGGTCAATTGCGCCTTGGGATACTCTCAGGCGATCCCCAGCCTTTACGATCCACACTTGAATGGTAAAGCAATTTCTTCATAAAGCATGCACCTCAAAGTAAAGCACAAAGCCTCTCATAGCGTAAAACCGTTCAGTTAGTTTAATAAAAGTTAAAATTGCACACTCACATGTCCATACGATAAAATAGCGCACAGAGTTTTTTGGATGGGCTCTCCCCCATATGGTGGCCGTCAAGCAGGGCTAGAAGCGAAACCGGACCTCAGAACGTCTCATCCCCCTCGCCGCTGATCCACCACGGGGACACCTGAGAGGAAGTGAATTGGCGTGGTGGATCAGCGGCGAGGGGGATGAGACGTTCTGAGGTCCGGTTTCGCTTCTAGCCCTGCCTGACGGCCACCATATGGGGGAGAGCCCATCCAAAAAAACTCTGTGCGCTATTTTATCGTATGGACATGTGAGTGTGCAATTTTAACTTTTATTAAACTAACTGAACGGTTTTACGCTATAAGAGGCTTTGTGCTTTACTTTGAGGTGCATGCTTTATAAAGAAATTGCTTTACCATTCAAGTGTGGATCGTAAAGGCTGGGGATCGCCTGAGAGTATCCCAAGGCGCAATTGACCCATCTGGCAGAGGGTCTGTGGATAAGGGTGAGTGCCCAGTCTTAAGGGTGTGGTGGAGGTGTATATGCACAGAAGCCTAAGCATTATTGAACGCCCACGATCGAGCTTGAAGAAATATATGAAACCGCACCGGATAGGTTATGGACAATTGATTCATGTATATGGTAGCAAGGACTGATTGAAGCAGTAGCGCGATCTAGTTTGTATAATTGTGTTAATTGTGATTGGTTGTTAGAACGCGCACCACCATTAGTGTTGACATTGATTTAATTTTGCTAGCGCTGTGTATTTTGTACGAGTTCATTTTGTCGCTCACTGTCCATTGCGTGATATGGGTGCAGACTCAGAGGAGGAGTAGCATTTAATGCTGCCCGGAATTCCAGCGGCAGCAGGTGGGAGCCGTCATTTGGTTCACCCTGCTGCCAAAATAACCGGGCAACCTATCAATAAGTATGCCTTGCACTGTCACTGGTGCATGAATAGACGCAATAGAGTCCTGGTCGACTTACAATAAAAAATGCCTGGTCCTTGATTCAATAAAGTTTTCTCATGGAAGATGCTGTCTCCTGTTATCTACAAAGGCATGTTTTCAGCACCTAGTAAGTGATAAAGTACTACTAAGTAGTAAGAAAATTGGCATCAAACTTACATTTGTTTGGGACATCTTTATGTAGAATATTACTTACTGGAATCTAATAAGGAATTTTATTGAAAAGTTGCAAAAAGATCTCCTGTGAGAAAACTCAGGAGAAGAGTCTCTAGAATCGTGGCCACAGTATGATGTGTGTGTATATAGTATATTTATTGTGTATGGTGTGTTTATGGTATATTTATTGTGTATGATGTCTTCACCTTCACAGCTGCAAAGCTCAAAGGAACTTGAACTCCTTCTTTGCGATTATAATGGGTTTGAACACAGCTTCAGTCTGTCGGCTATCACAGACCTGGGAGGTGAGGTTTTCACTACTACTCCTTTAGAAAAATACATCTAGAAATGCAGATTCTGTGTTACTATTAGTACAACCTTTTAATGATTGAAGGGTTCCGTTCACTAAGCCTTATTTGGTAAAGCAGAAAACAGCTGATTTTACCGAACAGATTGTGAAATGTCCATTCACAAGGCTGTTACCACAGGGAAATCTCATCTACTGACTAGTGAGGTAAATTACCGACTTGTGAGGTAAATACCTCAGTAAATGTCAATTCACAAAGAATAACACTTGCAGTAAAACAAGTGAGATGTTCTGTATTTTATCTCCAGCCTGGAGCTGTCAGTAACATACAGCCATTCGGTAAGGTTATACAAGGCAGGAAACAGAGCATGGAAAATGGGAAAACTAATTAAACTGTTGTACACTAGTTTAAACCGAACGACTCTCTCATGCAGGAAAAAGTTAGTAAATTTGAAAACAAAATTCAGAAATATCTCCTGAGGTCTTTTCCTGACTGCAGATACTTCTTGTAATTATAACATGGGGATGGGAAGTATGCAGACCTGGTACTTAAAGCAAATCTTTACTTTCCCAAATTAGAAACAAAATAGTCCTTATCAAATTATCTCTATATAGTTCAAGCATTTCAACAAACTGTATTACACTGACCTCTTCCCTTTGGTCACTGGTGTTTTTTAGGTCACTGCTGTAGCCCTACATGATTCATTGTAAAATCTGTCTTCCATAACTGCCGTTAGAGAGATAGGAGTGATTACTACCAACTATGTAAATTGAGCATCCCTGCAGGATACCTGCTTGCCATGAAAGGAATGTGTCATTGCAGTGGGATTGAAGGGATGTAAGGTTTTTTCTTTCTGCTTTGTGCAGGCATATGAATCAGTGGTAGAAACAGAAAGGGGGCTGGGGGGCCTCAGACCCTTAAATTCCGCCTTGAATTTTAGTTTTGGCAGGAAAAGCTCCAAGAGTTACTGTTCGTATCCTCTTTATGCAGGATAACAAATATTTGTCTGAGGCCTCTTGCACGCTACATGCGATTCCGATTTTTTATATGTCTAATTTTTTTATTCCGATTAAAAAATGTAGCAGCATGCAGTACTTTTTTTTAATCGGAATAAAAAATCGGATCAGATAAAAAAAATCGTAATGGCATGTAGTGTGCAAGAGGCCTTAAGCTGGCCATACATTACTCAATATATGGGCAGATTGACCATTAGATAGATCCCTCTCTGATCTAATCTCAGTTTAGATGTCCATTCAAATTCTGATGTGGCTCACCTTACCCGTTTAGTGGGTGCTGGACCTGGGTGCAAAGCCACATCACCATTCAGTCATCAAAGCTAGTAGGATCAGGTCCGCATATCGGTTTTAAGATGCAGTGTTTTTGTTTATTGCATTTGTCAGCACAAAATGACAATTGTTTCGGGGCTTTAAGAGGTCCCTTCATCAGAAAAAGTGCAAACATATTATATGTTTGCACTGAAACAATTGTTATTTTGTGCTGACAAATGCAATAAACGAAAACACTGCATCTTAAAACTCGTGTGTGGACCTGATCCTACTTTACTAGCTTTAATCTCAACTGAGAGGGATCGTTTGTCTGCCCACACACAACACAGCAATTTCCAATAGATTGAAATGAATTGTAAATAGTCCTTGCTCCGCCGCCTGCCGGGCCCTCCCCCAAGTGTATAAGTGTTCACCCGACCAATGGAGATTTCCATGTCACAAAATGATCTGCTCATCCCTAACCAGAAGTCCCTTCAACAGACCCTTTTGTGGAGTGCAAACTTTTACTGCTATAGACTGCACTCTTCTCTGGTGGTCAATGTTTTATAATAGGATTTTTAGCTACAGATTTCTCATTTAAAAACTGTCAGATGGAATTTTAAGGAGTTGAGCCTTGAAACGCTGCTAGACCTATATTTCTTAGATTAGTCCTTCTGGCCAGCTGGTGGTTTCTCTGAATATGCAGAAATGTGAATTTTTATGCACCATTCGCAGTATCATATTAGTAATGTGGATAGTTGACATTCATCACACGTCTCCTCTTCCTCCTTACTGCACAAAATTCAAGCAGAGCCGTCAAAAATTTTGTGTTCCTGTGCTACAGGGTAACATTATGTATTCTCTTTATCTTCCTTTCCAGAAAATCCCAGGGAAGTTCAAGAAACTTTTCTCTGAACTTGAAAGCCTAACGGTGAGTTTCTTTGCGTATTTACGCTTGTTCTGTCGCAGTGCAGATATTTAATATTCATTTACAGCCGTGCTCATCACCTCCACCCATGATAGGCTATCGTCTACCGCGCCTAAACAACAGCAAAGGAGGCTGAAGCTCAAAAGAAAAAAATGTTCTGTAAAATGTGCTAGAGAAATGTGCTTGTAGGGTTTAGGTGACAAGAGCAAGCCACAGTAAGGTTGTCCCTTTTCAGTATCAAGTTTGATCTTGTACCCCAGGGAATGAGCACTGTATGGGCATGTTATTCTGGTATACCAGAGGGACGTGTACTGACTCTATAGGGAGGAGAGATAACCGTGCAGCACACAATGGTAGCTTCTGGGGGGCAGGATAAGAAGGGAGCAATTCACTTTTCTGCCGCTTTTGGAACTTTTTAATAATTTTGGGAGTATCAATGAAACATATACCCTTCAGGATGTTTCCACTACACCAGTAGTATAATCAATAACTTTACGAAGATATCATATTATAATAGAGGAAAAGTCCAGGAAACCAAAAAATAAAGCGGACTAATTCTCTAATGATCAAAAATTCAGAAAACATCATAAAAAGTGGGAGCAATCTATGCAGGGCTTTGAGGTGCTGAAAAGCTTTACATTTTCAGGCAACACCGGCTTGTTTCAGGTTAAGCAGCATGACCTGCCTTGGTCATACTGCACCACTGCTGATCGGTCTCCTTAGCCTTATAAGGGGGGGGGCCTGATCCTCTGCCTCTAATACTATTAGCCATAGCCCCTGAACAAGCATGCAGCAGATCAGGTGTTTCAGACTTTAAAGTCAGATCTGACAAGATTAGCTGCATGCTTGTTTCTGGTGTTATTCAGATACTACTGCAGAGAAATAGACCAGCAGGGCTGCCAGGCAACTGGTATTGATTAAAAGGAAATAAATATGGCAGCCTCCGTATACCTCTTACTTCAGTTCCCCTTATAAATGTATACGGTCTGAAGAAGGGTACTTAACCTGAAAAAAGCCAGTGTTTCGCCTGAAAAATGTAAAGCTATACAGCACCCTAAATACCTTGGTGAGCCTTGTGTACCGCATCATTATTGGTGGAGGGATAGATTGTTCCCACTTTTTATGACGTTTTGTGTTTGTTTTTTTCTACTTTTTGATCATTAAACAATGTCAACTTTATTTTTGTTTTCCTCTATATGATATAATATCCTCGTAAAGTTATTGGCTGTTGGAACTTTTAGCAACCTCGGAGGACACCTGTACACACTCTGGATACTCATCCCAGACAGCCGCCTTGGTCAATGTTCCTCTAGCTGCACGGAGCATTACCCAGAAGCCAGTGCCTTAAGCAGCTCTGTCCTTGGTGTTTGCACTACCATAGCTGCCCACAGTGGAATTTTATGGGCTGCAGCAGGAGTTTAATGTTATTGTTTTATGATGTATTCAAAGCAGTTTATTGTGTTGCACTATTCAAGTGAAACCAAATTAAACTTAACTGTATGTTTAATTCATTTTACAGGATCCATCGCTAAATCACAAAGCTTACAGGGATGCTTTCAAAAAAATGAAGCCACCAAAAATCCCCTTCATGCCTTTACTTTTAAAAGGTAAACTTAATCATATTATTCTAAATATAGAAGTCAACTGTACTTTAATAATGATATGTAACAGTG
Source organism: Hyperolius riggenbachi (assembly GCF_040937935.1). Classification (NCBI taxonomy): domain Eukaryota; kingdom Metazoa; phylum Chordata; class Amphibia; order Anura; family Hyperoliidae; genus Hyperolius; species Hyperolius riggenbachi. The sequence continues at coordinate 87,182,344 of NC_090650.1, forward strand.
TATAGCAGTCCTCCAAGGACATAGCCGACAACATAAAGAACTCATCCTGGAGCAGTCATTATATCTTAGCATCTCATTGCATTACATTCATCCCAAACTACTGTAAATTATCAGCTGTCCGTATGTTCATTCTTAATGACTCTGCACACCATGCACGTTCTTCTGTGTTCAGAAATCGTTACTTTTCTTTTCATGCGTTGCATCAATTCATGCCCAATGTCTCCACTAAATGTGTTCTGATTGAAGTACAACTGTGCCAGCTATGTCTGCAATTTGCAACTCAATTAATTCACTATTTCCTCTTCTTAAAAGACAGCTGTACCCACACTGGTTTAAATGCAAATTGCACTCCAGCTTTGGTAGCTTTGAAGCTTTGCTGAGGATCTTAAAGAGGAACTCCAGTGAAAATAATTTAATATAAAAAGGTGCTTAATTTTTACAATAATTATGTATACATGATTTAGTCAGAGTTTGCTCATTGTAAAATCTTTCCTCTCCCAGATTCACATTCTGACATGTATTACATGGTGACATTGTTACTGTGGGCAGATTATGTAGCTGTTCTGGCTTTAACAGACAGCTATAAACAGCCATTTCCTGTGTGTGTCATTGTTACATTGTGGCAGTTTGCCCAGAGTACCGTACGGTACCAGAGCCTCTTGTGGGAGGGGTTTCAGCACAAAATCAGTCATACAGCGCCCCCTGATGGTCTGTTTGTGAAAATCATTATATTTTTCATGTAAAAGTGGGTATCAGCTACTGATTGGGATAAAGTTCAATTCTTGGTCGGAGTTTCTCTTTAAGCATCCTCTGTAATTAAAATTTAAAGTTCGATTTTGCTCCTGTGATTTTTTTTTCACTTTTTTTTAGCATTAAGCTCATTATATTAGTTTTGTCTGAGATGGGCTCAGGTCTTTGGCAGCCTGGTACCGGTAACTGTGACTTGTGTCCAGTACACAGCAGAATAAATGTCATAAAAAGAAACCACAAGCTGCAAAAATAGGTTTCCATGATGAAAAACAAAAGTTTGCTTTCTTAAAACAGAAAGAATTTGCAAGAATTCAGGTTGCAGTGGGCTTGAGATGTCTCCCAGTGCATCACGGCTGAATATATGCAAATTAACCATTGTACCCTTAGAAGCTAAACACACCTCCAGATCCGCTGGAATGCAATGATGTGTCAGCTTGTTAATTTGTACAGAGCCATAATAATCCAACATGCATACAGACTGTTTCGGATTAGTTGATCCTCATCAGTGCATGACATGGATTAATTTGGCTCTATGGAGTAGGGCATAAATGATGAACACACTGCATTGCATTATCCATGCTGAGATTTTGACCATCATGGGTCTATTAGATCCTCCTTACTATTACCTTATTCTGATGCATCTAAGAAAGTATAGACATTTAGCAAATTCCACATGGAAATATGTCCAAAGCAGGTACATTATTATTATGTATTTATAGAACACCTCTTCCAAATTGCTTTACAGAGTATATACGGTAGTCATATTGCTAATTGTCCCTCAGAGCTGCTCATAATCTAATCCCTTCCATAGTCATATGACTCTAATGCAGACTAAAGGTGGCCAATTATCAGGTGTTTTGGTGGCCGATTGACTATCCAATTATCAAATCTGATCAGATGAAAATCGGTGCCTCCAAGAGCATGCCAAGTCAACAATGTGACCAATTTCAGCCCGAAATTGGTCACATGCATTGGTCGGGCAAGCTGCAAGATGTAGGGCTGACTTTTTTGATCGGGTGCACGGCGGTAACTGCGGGGTGATATCGGGATGAGCGACAAATGCAGCAGAACCCCGGCGCTGTACCCAAATGCTTGGTGCACTATACTTTACCACACTCGCGCACATTACACCGGCGACCACGTAAAGGCATGTGTATGTAGGACTGCGAGGGAGACGGTGGATGCACCATCCTAACGGGTGGTCCCTGAGAGATTTCTTGCTGAAATTGATCGGGAATCAGCCTGTGGTGTGTGGGCAGGCAACAGATCCGATCAGAGAGAGATCTGTCTCTTGGTCAATCTACTCATACATCTTCTGATGTATAAGCACCTTAAAGACCATATTGGGGAAGAACAAATTAACTTATCTGTATGGTGTCTGGATGTGAAGGAAACCAGTTGTCCCATGCAAATACAGGGAGAACGTACAAACACCATGTTGATAATGTCTTGGCCGAGACTTGAACTGGGTACCCAGCGCTGCAAGGAGAGAGTACTGTCCACTAGAATACTTACAATATAATGCAGGGATGTCCAACTCCAGTCCTTAAGGGCTTATTTCCATTTGCGGAGTGATGAGAGTGCGGCTACCTAGCCGCATCACTTCCGCTGCTGGCCGTGTCACTTCTGCATCAGAAGATGCAGAAGGGAATGGAGGGTGACAGCGGGCGGATACGGCTGTGCAAGAATCTGCAGCAGACTGCAGATTCTCTGATCACTCCGCACACAATGCACGGAATGGAAACTGTTCCATTGCCGTGCATTGGGATCAGGACACTTGTGGTGCGATGCAGCTGTGTAGCCGCATTGCACCGCATATAATGGAAACGTCCCTAAGGGCCAAGGTCCTCAAACATTTTTGGCACAGCTGAAATTAATTAGGCCCGGTTCACACTTGCGGTTTTGCAAAAACCGCACCGGATGTCCGGACCGCACCGGAGCCGGATCGGACCTGAACCGTACGGTTCCTGTCCGGATCCGGTCCGGTTGCATACGGTTTCCGTGCGGTATGAACACGGTTGCGGTCCGGATCCGGATTCTAAAAGAGATAACAACCTGTATAAAAACAAAAAAAAATGTTGGGGTCTGGGAGGTCAGCAGAAGGGGGACCTGTGGAATCAGGCCCTCCGCTGTTTAGCACTCACCTCCACCTCCAACATGCTGCCAACATCTCCAGCTCGTGCTGCTCCACTCCAAAATGGTTGCCCATGTGTCCCCGATACAATATCGCCGCAACAATCCTCATAGGAAGTGGGGTAGAACATCCGGATTTTTTGCCAGTGTGTTGTGCGCTCTCCGGTTCTCATTGGTTTCCATTGGCCGGATGGTGCAGTCCGGCTCCGCCCCGGATACGGCTGCCGGAGGAGCCGGACCAAAAAATAGCGCATGTTGGAACGGACACCGGAGTCCGGATCCGGTCCGGCTCCGGTCCGGACGAAACGGACACATGTGAACCCTGGCATAGACTTACATTGCTATGCCGTGCGTCCGTTTCGTCCGGCCAGCATGCGGTGCGGCTCCGGCACGGCTATTCCGGATAGCCACCGCTAATGTGAACCGGGCCTTATTGGGACTAAATCAGGAAAGGTGTGGCTCATTAAATAGAACACATTTCTCTGTCTATCCTAAACACTGGCAATGGCATGGATGGGGTTAGATATCCCTGATATTGAATTCCTCAGGTAGAAAAGCAGAATGAAGGAATGGATAAGAACACTGGAGCATAGCAATAGGAGTTGCAGAGAACAGTGTGGCACCTACTACCTCTGGATCTGGGTGCTGGAGCCACCAAGGTAGTCGATATTTCACTAAAAGATGTCAGTTGTAAATAACTGGTAGCAGTTTGTTCGGAGATTGACAGTCATTTACCAGAAAACGTAGGAGAAAAAGTAAATTGCATCTGGCCCATTGTGTTAAATCTGACACAGGCTCACAGCGCAATTTCTATAAAAGTTAAAACCATAAATATAGTTTATTTTTTTCTGCAGTAGAAACTTCCACAAGGAAAGAATAAGAAAATAAGCAGTATTCCAAAGCATTACAAAACCACAATAACATGGGGAGAAAAATCCCATTAAATAGAAACCAAAATCTCAAAGCTGTTTGATAGCCATAATAAATGTGTGTTTGCTTTCAGATGTCACATTCATCCATGAAGGAAATAAAACATTTTTGGACAACCTTGTGAACTTTGAGAAGCTGGTAAGTGATGTTTTGGTTACGATTGGTAGGCCAGTACTTTGCATTGATTTGCATGCTTTACTCTGCTGTTATCTTGACAACGTGCATTCTTGGAATAAAGCGAAGTGCAATGTGCTAAAATGCCTAGTGACCACGGTAATTGTAATGGGTAGATTCTGGCTCTGTGCTGTGCATATCTCTGCTTCTGGAAGTTGTATACGTCTTTTTATAGTCCTAACTTAGGGCCCATTCACACTAGAGCGTTTTGCCGGCCATTTCGGCAAAACGTTCAAGCGCTAGTGCTTTTTAAAGCGCTAGTGCAATGACGCCCTATGGGCACGTTCTCATTTGGGCGATTTGCGTTAATCGCTGGCATTTAACGCAAATGGTCAAACGCAAACGTGTAGCCTGCACCATTTTCAGGTGATTTCCTGGCGATCGCGTTTCAGTGCTATAAAAGCGCTAAACGAGATTGCGGAAAAATCACTCCCGCAAATCACCGGCGTTTTGCGCTTTTAAGTGTGAATAGGTCCGGGAGGTGGGGTGGGAGCAATTTTTTAAATTATTTTCACCACAATTCCTCTTTAAAGAGACACAGCGAAAAAAAATTATGATATTATGATTTGTATGTGTAGTACAGCTAAGAAATAAAACTTTAAGATCAGATACATCAGTCTAATTGTTTCCAGTACAGGAAGAGTTAAGAAACTCCAGTTGTTATCTCTATGCAAAAAAGCCATTAAGCTCTATGACTTTCAAAGTCATGGAGAGGACTGTTTTCTGACTTTTATTATCCCAAGTGTTAGTGAACTATTTACTGTCTATCTGCCAGAGGAGAGGTCATTAGTTCACAGACTGTGCTCTGATAGAATCATTTTGAATGCTGAGTGTTGTGTAATCTGCACATATTACAGAATGGTGCAATGTTAGAAAAAAACACTGTATACCTGAAAATAAAAATATGAGTATATTTTCTTTGCTGCTAATCTTCTAGTAATTATTCATAGTATACAACCAATTTGTTATATCATATATTTTTTTTCGCTTCAGTGTCTCTTTAAGTTCAGCAAGTTTTGGTAGGCCAGTACTTGGCACCAATTTAAAATTATTATTCTGCTCTCTACATAGATTTTCAATTGATTCAATGGTTTTATCCAATGTGTGGTCTAATCTAGTTAAAAAAAATAACATATATGGTGTACGCTTGCCATGAGATAGGCGAGATTGATTACCCCAGACACTGTACATGTGAGTCCCTCTGGAGACTGCTACTAGGTTGTGGAGTGAATGCACCATTGCAGTTTAGCTTCCTGCTTTGTGCAGACTTGTGAACCATAAATAACACACAGAGGAAGGGGAATTATTGGTATCTTTTACACCAGGCTGTATACTATTGCCATGATTTTTATGTATAAATATTTTTATATTAAATTCCTAAAATAATTTACAGAAGCTGCAGATTGATGTTTTACAGCTAATTTTTGGGGTGTGGATGTGATGCCCTCACTGCATCCCACCACAACACAAAAAATAACAGAATGCCAACAGGGTGGTATACATAGCGCCACCCCCAGACGCTCCTTGCCACCCTTTGGCCATTGACGTACTCCTAGCTGGACAGGAAGTACATCACTGGGATTCCCGGGGATCACCGCCGTATTCCCATCATTCCACGCATGCGCGCCTCAACGCTGCCACCAACCCTTTTAAAAAGGTATGCATTGCTGCTTGACTTACATCACTTCCACCGCGGACAGTAAGCTGGTAACGCCCTGTGGATTTTGTGTTGATTTGGAAACTTATGCCGTGACGCGGTAATTGAGCTAGGCCTCATTGCCGTAGCGTTACCTTGTGGTAAAACAGGGGCCTGAAAGATAATACACTGTAAGTAGCCAAATGGCTTGTGTAGTAATGAGATATGTTAGATACATGTTTACACTGAAGTGGAGTAACCCTTTAAATCTAGAATAAAGAGGTTTATGTGGATCATTGCCTCAGATTTTTGCTTGCATTGAATCAGAAATAGCCACACTATTTTTACCTTTGCGGTGTTTGTGTATAGAGCACAGTGGTAGTAAACAGACTATTTATAGCTGTGTGTTGTGATTGCCTGTCTGTTTGTTGCCATGTCTCACTGACATGTTGTTGTGATGTGGCTCATTAGTCTACGCTAGCCCCAAACACCCTCCCCACCTTGTGTTATTCTCCTTCTGTGCTAAATGGAGGCTGCTGGGAGATTGATCATTGGGAAATCATTTCCCGCCTGCGCTGCTGCGGATTGTTTTGATTTTCAGGGGCAGTAAACACTCGGCATGGGAGCTGTTTTCACTTCTGCAGTTTGGATTTTCTTAGAGGATACAGAGAGGTTGTCAACATGTCTTAAACCGCATCGGCCTGATAAATAGGAACGAGGGCCATTTATATCTCCCATGTCCATTGTTTTAATTCTGCTGTCCCTGCAGCTTTGTTCCTGTGCAGGAAGAAAATTGACATTTAAGCTTCAGAGTACATGTGACCTGCGAGCCCAGATGTGGCAGAACAATGAGGTGGTGAGAGCGGGAGCGCTGGCTTCATGGCATCTGCTGCCTCGTGTTTTGTCTAATAAATTATGATTCACTTCTGCCTGAGTGCAGAGCTTCCCTAACCTCTTTGAAGTAGCAGTCAATGTCTCTGCCCTTTCACTCACTCACTTTTGTGTACTGTGATAAAACAATCAGTCATGAGAGCGATATGTTCTGTTCTGCTGCCAGTGTTTCTTCTTCTACTCAAAATAATACTCAACACCAAAAGACAAGCTTTAAGTGGACCTGAACTCTTGCACAGGGCGCCAGGAAAACGGACAGAAATGCACCCTGTGTGTTTTTAGAGAGAAGAGCCTGTCTAATCCCCTCTCATCTTCAAGTAATCACAAGTGTAATTTGAGTTGCATCAGCACAGAAATTTGGCAGATACAGCTAATATGAAAACACAGGATGTTAACCCTTTGTCTGCTTCCATGAAAGCAGGAAGTCGACACACTGCAGATTAAATGCAGGTTTTCTGTAAGCTAGAAAAAAATTCATTTTTTCTTTAAAGGTTTTTATGCTGTTGCTTATCTTTTAGAACAGAGAGGAAGTTCTGTGTTCAGGTGCGCTTTAAAGGGTAATTCCACTTTAATAGAAAACTCTAAACTAAATAGTCTTCATCAGTCTATAAACGGAATACCATTAAATGTTATCTACTTTAGTTTGTAGCCGGTCCAACCTTCATTTTCTTACAAGAAAAGGTGCTGCAAACCATGGCAACAGTATATGGTTTGTTATAGTAACCACCCAGAATTCTTTCTCTGGTTGTCTCTTTGGTTTATAAGTCTGCATAAAGGTAGAAGTAAAATGCATCGCTCCATTCACACCTCTACGGGTTGGCTGGGTTTACTGCAGTGACAGATTTATTGTACATGAAGGAGGGATCCTTAGATTTGTTGACTAGGAAGATTACTTGATGTCAGCACTCTCATCTCAGTAACAGCTGACACGGGTGTAAGACAGTTTTTCCAATGAACTGTATGGTGAGGTTCAAAGTGACATCAAAGAAACACCTGAATTATAGAATACCCAGATAGCTCATGGTGACCCAGAACCACTAGGAAATGGTAAGGAGCTAAAAGAGACCAAAAAGCCCAAAAATGCTGGGAAACTTCAGGCCAGTGTGGTCGAGTGGGTGTACAGCAGTGACAGTGTGGAATATAGGGACAAGCCAAGAACATGATGGAACCCCCAGCCGCCGTGCAATATCTCATCTGAATGGTTGCCCACCGCCAGTGTGCAGCTGCTTCATCACATGCCAGTGCTATACACCAGCAGCACATGAGGTGTGAATGTGGAAGCAGCTGGACACTAGCGACCGGACAGGTGAGATATTTTAAAGGACAACTGAAGTGAGAGTTACATGGAGGCTGCCATACTTATTTCCTTTTTAACAATACCAGTTGGTTGGCAGTCCTGCTGATCTATTTGGCTGCAGTAGTGTTTGACTCAGACCAGAAACAAGCATGCAGCTAATCTTGTCAGGTCTGACAATAATGTCAGAAACACCTGATCTGCTGCATGCTTGTTCAGGGGCTATGGCTAAAAGTATTAGAGGCAGAGGATCAGCAGGACAGCCAGGGAACTGGTATTGCTTAAAAGGAAATAGATATGGCAGCCTCCATATCCCTCTCACCTCACTTGTTATTTAATGCTCGGGCATGGGGGATACATTCACATTTGGGGAGACGGAGGCGGGGCCACAAGGCCAATTACTGTAAGATTTCTTGCTGATATTGATCAGGAATCGGCCTGCGGTGTGTGGGCCACCAACAGATCTCTCTCCTATCAGATTTGATCAGAGAGAGATCTGCCCATCATTGCTGATGCATGAGCACATATTCACTCCGGTTATTACAACCCCCTCCCTCAGCTTCTCATATTATTCACCCTTATGGATAAAGCACCCTAGAAGTCCAGAGAATAATATACTCTAAAGAAAGTGGTAATCTTGCTTGCACCAGGAAATGCATGAACAGGCTGGACTTGTATGACGGTGATACCGCTAATTAATGGAGTGCCAGGAACCAGAAGCCATGTGTATATTTAGAATGGAGCAAATTACCTTGGTGAATCTCAGAAGAGGAAGTAATAGTTAGTGACCAGTGGTTAGGCCATAGCCAGTGATTACTCCTCTACACAGTGCTGATGAAGGGCAGGGAGTAATAACAGGGGTGGATGTTGGCAGATCATGCATGTGTGATTGGTGCTGAGCAGTGCTAGAGAACATTATCTGTTTCCAGCACATGGCCTCTCATCCTGTGTAATCCCTATAGTTTCCCAAGTAACGCCCAGTGCTCAGCATTATGCTGATTTTATTAACACGCAGGGCTGCCCATATTACTAGGAGTATTGTTTAGCTTCTGCAGCTGTGTGTGCCAGATAAAAAAAAGCTGCCAGGCTGTGTAAGTCCATGGATTAGTATTTCCATGCTGACTAGTCACTCTATAGCGGTGCTGTGTTCATACAACATTGTCACCTGTGCAGTTATGATATAACTAGAGTCCAGCATTAAAGGACCACTCCAGTGAAAAAAGTAAGCAGTTAAAATCTGACAGAACCAACAGGTTTTGGACTAGTCCATCTACTCATGGGGAATTCTCTGGGTTTTCTTTGTTTTCAAAAGCATTTCCTGAACGGCAGTTGAACTGCCAAAATAGTAAGATAGCAGCCGGCCTCCCTAATCACTTGTACACTATTTTGTCAGTTAGGTCTTTTTTCCATCTGTGCGCTTCTCCTCGCTTCTGTCCTCTTTTCAGCAACAAGTATCAATCTGTAACTTTGATGTGCTGATAAAAAGCGGACAGAAGCGCACTAAGGCCGAGTTCACATCTAGCCAACGCAGATGGCTGTGCGATCGGAACACAGTGCATCCGATCGCACGCCATCTGCGCCGCTGCCCACTGCGCTGCTGATCCTATCCATTGACAGTGATGGGATCAGCTCTGCGGTGCGGGCAAAATGCAGGCAGCAGTATGCAAGCGCTACCCAGCGCATCGTACTGCTGCACAGCACAGTAGATGTGAACGGTAGAAGGGCAGTCTATGCCCTTCTGCCGTTCCTGCGTTTCAGCACATCATACGCGCTTTCATATCCGCACGGAAGCGCGTATGATGTGAACAAGGCCTAAGTGGAAGCAAGCCCTAAGACTAAGGCCTCGTTCACATCATACGCGCTTTCCCGTGCGCATTTGGAAGCGCATATAGCATGTTGACACGCAGGAACAGCAGAAGGGCGCAAACAGCCCTTCTACCATTCACATCTACTGCACTGTGAAGCAGTACGATGCGCTATAATGCGCTTACGTACTGCGCCCTGCATTTTGCCCGCAAGCGCACAGCTGATCCCATCACTGTCAATGGATGGGATCAGCAGCACAGCGGGTAGCAGCGCAGAAGGCCTGCGATCGTACGCATTGCGCTCTGATCGCACTGCCATCTGTGCTTAGTAGATGTAAACAAGCCCTTAGCAACTGCTGTTCAGGAAATGCTTTTGAAAACAAAGCGAATCCCAAGAGGAAATGGGGTGGTCCAAAACCCGTCGGTTCTTTCAGGGTTTTTTTAACTGCTTACTTTTTTCGCCATAGTGGTCCTTTAAAGAGAAACCGTAACCAAGGATTGATCTTCATCCCAATCAGTAGCTGATACCCCCTTTCCAATGAGAAATCTTTACCTTTTCTCAAATAGATCATCAGGGGGCTCTGAATAGCTGATATTGTGGTGAAACCCTCCCACAGTGTGATGTCAGAACCATGGTCCTAACATCATACTGTGGGAGCCTTGTTGCATTGTGGGAAATAACAGCTGTTTCCAGCTGCCCAAAAAAAAAATGCATCTCCTTCAACAGAGATCACCTGCCAGCAGTAAAGATGTCTTCATGTGATACATTTCATAATGTAAATCAGGGAGAGGTAAGATTTTACAATGGGCAAACACTGACTAAATCATTTATAAATACTTAGTGTAAAAATTAAGTACTTTCGTTCAATACATAATTTTCACTGGAGTTCCTTTTTAAAGTGCAGATTGGCTGAGGTGACATGAGTGGGATTTAAGTGGTTAACCATTGAGCCTGCAGACCCATTTAGACCCATTTACTCCTTGACAGCCTTGTCCTGGGCACTGAAAATGTGAATTATACAAAGGCAGGAATAATTATGGTAATTTATTTGCAAAATACTTAATTCTTAAGTGACAGAGTTAGGTTAATCCCCGAGAATGGGGAAATCACATTTATTTCAAGAACTCTGGAAAAGGCTGCAGGCAAGGGATTTGCAGTACGTGCTGTAAACTGTGTGTCTGACCTGTCTGCTGCTCTCTCATGTGATGTCTTCTCCCTCTGTCTTCCAGCATATGATCGCTGATACAGTACGGTCCTTGCGCTACTGCAGGAATAATCAGTTTGGTAAGTGATCTTCTTTACAAGCTGACAACAATAAATATGAATGTGTACTGTTGATATTGGTCAACATTAAAAAAGGAACTTCAGCCTAAACAAACATACTGTCATTAAGTTACATTAGTTATGTTCATTAAAATAGATAGGTAATATAATCTCTTACCCACCCTGCTTTAAAAGAACAGGCAAATGTTTGTGATTTCATGGGGGCAGCCATCTTTTTGGTTGAGAGGAGGTGACCGGTAGAATGAGACCTGTGTCCTGATCACCCCTCCCAGCTGCGCGCGCATGGCAACGAGAACAACCACATCAGAAATCTCATCATGCTTTGCACAGCATCAGGGGAAAAATGCCTGGGCAGATTTCTTTGATGGGCGGAACTTAGCTTCTGTGCAGCTAAAAATGAGGCTAGGGTAAGAAAAGCAAAGTTCTGATGCTGTGAAACTTTTAAAAAAACACCATGCCTTTTCAGTGCTGCTGAGTAGATTTTTAGTCTGGAGGTTCACTTTAAAATCGTGACACTGCATAAATGATTTGTCTCGTCATTCTCTAGCATCTCTCTACTAAGCAGGCCTTTTGTGGCAGTATCAGTCTCCCCCCTCTCTTATCTTGCTCTCCTCTGCCATCTTCTTTTCTTGCTACACATGGTGGGGCAAGGACCAATATCCACACACCCCTCCCCCCAGCCAGCACAGTCCCATTTTTTCAGCTCCTTCACTGCCTCCCAAGTAACAGCAAGGAGAGGGGGCATCCCACTGATAGGTTCATGTACATTTGGCTCCACCCACAGTATATTATGACCAGGCCCATTGTTTTTGCTACAGCGCATAGTGGCCGTTTTCCTGCCTCCAAATGTTGGTGCATTTTATTTTTCTTTTGCAGAATCACATTAGATAACATTTTTGATTTTGATTTTTTTACATGCACTGCGGTGCACATTATTTTGTACCTCCCCAGCCTGCTAATGTGCTTCCAGCAGCCTAATGCAGAGTGGCACAGGGGGTGCTTGATAATTATCTGATCTGGATGCAGGATCCGCTTTACTCTTAGCCTGGTATAGCCAGCTGCAGCAGCCCTGCCCCAAGTTATTGTACAAGAGATCACTCGCTCACGCATTGCTACTTTTAAATACGTTGCTCTGTCATGCAGATGCATGCAGTTTAAACATGCTGTACATGTGCACATTGTGCACTCAGATTGCGTGCACTAAAACAGATACCTCTCTCCTCACAATAAAACAGCTGAAGACCTTTAGCTGGCTAGAGAGCGTCAGGGGCGATGTTTGGCCCAGGCAAACCAAGCAGCAGCTTGAGGCCTCACCCACAGCCGGGCCACCCATGCTGTCAGGGCCACCCTGTCTGTGACTTGGATGGCCACCACTGCCTCCCTGTCACACACACACAGCTTTCAGATCAGCGGCAATGCGGGGGGGGGGGGGGGGGGGAGGCAGGGATTACGGATCACACTACAGATGCAGAAGTGAGGTCAATGCTTACTTCCTGCATTTGAAGTATTCCATACTCCTCACTTCAGGTCTGCAGGTATGTAAGTATTGAGGATGAGGAGGCAGCAGGAAGCTACACACCCCCACTGACACTAATGCCGTATATGGAGAGGAGGGGCAATTTGCTGCCTATACTGGGGGGGGGGCTTGGCTATTTATACTGGAAATGGCCACTTATATTGGGGGGGGGGGGGAGGCTTTGGCTACCTACCTATACACTGGAGGGCTACCTATGTTGGGGGGACGGAGGGGAGAGACAAGGATGGGCAATGGAAAGGGCAGATAAATGACCTCATCACTGTTACCACTGTCTTCCTTTGCAGTCAAAAGTCAAGCCAGGTGCTTATATCACATTATTTTACTGACTGCAGTGTGGCAGGGATGTCAGAATCATGGGCAGCTGTGAGGTAAGACAATAAAATCCCCTCATAGTAAACTTCAAGGAACCTGGCCAAGTAGTTTACTGTATCAGAAGTTAACTATATCAGGACCAGTCATACATTGTATATTCATGCAGGTCCTGCAAGAATATACAGCAGGTGCATGTTCATTCACACTCGGTGACTGAGTTTACTACAACCAGAGGTTTACTATACCGAGATTCTACTGTATCATATTGCAGCAGGTAAAACAGAATATATGCATTTCAGTTATATAATTGGCGGTAGATTAGCTTGAACTGGCGATTACGTAAAATCCCCCATCACAGATATAGGGTTTGCTGCTGCCGGTTACGGTTCCTCTCACTGACGCTAATGTGTTGGAATAATTACACACCAGCGTGAGGATTTCTGCCTTTTGTTATTGCCAAATCCAAAAATAGAAAGTCTATCTGGGTGAACAAAATCGCTTCCATATTTGCCTCTCAGAAATCGTCACATTGCATATGGTCACATTGTCATTTAATTGTTTCCCAGATCATAGCAGAAATTAGCTGTTGTAAATAATACAAAAGCGCACCACATGTTTAGGAGGACACTTCTGCCATTGTTCCTTTGTATATAAAAATAGCCGTAAAACCAGGCGGAGTGCAGAAATTTCGCCCCATGGAGCCTCATTTCTCATTGGCAGCTCCAGGGACGCGGTACAGTGAGAGATGGCAGCCGCTGAGGAGAGCGGCCCTGCGGGCAATAATATCAGTAGTGTGAATTTTATGAAGACATTAGACTAATTTGCCAGCTCCTCATGAAGACTTTGTTGGCCGTTTGGGTTCTCTGGGGAGCCTGGTAATCTTTAATCGCTGCGGGTATCTGAAAATTGTGCTAAAAAAAACACTTATCCAGACAGGCCACCCCAACAAAGCAGCCAGGCGACCTCTGGGCCCCGTGCATATTATGTGTTTGATTACGTACAGAAGACGGTACAGGGGAGTCACTGAGACGGAAACACTGCAGGCGGAATGTAATAAATATCATTTACATTCAGGCCAGGCAGAAACATTTCATTCTCCGCTAAACCCCAAAAAGGCGGTAATCACCCTTTGGAAATCCTCTTGCAAATATTGTATTTCGTTGATCCGCTTGCTAAAAAAACAAAAGTAATTAAAGCAGTGAAGGCATTTAAGCAGAATGGCAGTCATGCTGTAAATTGCTAAATTCCTGAAATCACCTTCCCCCAAGACAGAGAGAGAAGCAAGACCACCGAATTATTGCTGCTCGGATGGGAAAAGAGCTGTTAGGTGTCTTGCTTTCATATGGCGAGAATAGGGGCAGCCACAAGTCATTGTAAAGCATTATGGTTTTTTTCTAAAACAGCCAGTGGGTTTTACATCTATAAAATAAACATGTATGTTTTTCCTGCATGTGGATTGCTGTGCAGGAGAGCAGCTCTGGGAGGCGGCGCTGGCTGCAGCTGTAAGCTGCTTACCCACAATCCGGCAAGAGACGGTAAACTTGGCTCTTCACCGGAAAGTGACAAATCCCCGTTCCATGATTTAAAGCGAAACTCCACTTTCGTCTGAAAAGTACAATAGATATGTATCCGTTTCCATTTCAACTTGCAGCCAATTGTACACTTACTGACAGTTTATAAACGTCCCATTCCCAGAGCGTTTAATTAGCAGCAGACCTTGTTACTTGTTTCTTTACTTGTTCTGATTGGCAGCAGTTCAAATCTAAACACTGTGGCCAAGTTGTGGGCCAACCTCAATGTCTAATGTCCCCATAGCCCCCCCCCCCCCCCCCCCTCATACAGTTGGTGTCTAGTGGTCCTCCCTCCCAATACAGTTCCCTGGTGTCGAATGCCTGTTCCCTGGTGTCTAGTGCCCCCCCTCCACCCCTTTACATTTTCCTGCTGTCTAGTGCTTTCCACCTCCTTATTCCATATATCTTTACTGTTCGTCTAGAGTGGGCCAAGGATAATGAAAAGGCGGGAACCACTTGCAGGCCAATTTTGATGGCTCTGAGGGCCAGAGTAGAGTTTTACATGTATGGTATACATCAGCTTATGGAATGTACACTCCTTATTTTACCTTAGAATTAGTAAAAAGGCCCACCCATTAAAAAACAGGCGCTAGGCCACGCCCGTTCCCACCCGCAATGCACACACAGATGCTGTCCAAAGTATATGCACACAGGGAGACATTGCTTGCTTGGCAGTTGGAAAAAGCTGTTATGTGCCTCAATGCACTGAGGTTCACAGACGGTTAGGTCTGGAAGCAGAGACGCACGCACGCACGCACACACACACACACAGTGACAGGATGCAGAGACACAGGGCTTTTATTGTATAGGACTAGTTGACCTAAGCCCATTTAAAAACGGGCTCTAGGTCTCTTCTCGCCACCGCCGCAATTCAGTGTGCACACACCCGTCTGCCCTGCTCCCTGGCCCATCAGACCTGTCCCAACAGTCTGTACTGCGCACATGCACAGTACGAACAACCCACTGACATACATCCAGGTACAGAAAGGATGACGCAGGGACAGTTAGGGATTATTATAGAGGACTAGTAGACCCAAGCCCATTTAAAAACGGGCTGTAGGTTTGTCACTCTCTGCTGCCACCGCCGCATGTCAGTGCGCGTGTGTGCACACCCGCCGCACACGCACCTGTCTGGCTCCCTGGCTTCATCCTCCTGTCCCACCGGCTGTCCGGGTCCGTATGTGCGCTGTAGCAAAAAGCACGGACCCAAGGACACAGGAACAGGTGTACGCAGGGACACGGGTTTTATTAGATAAGGATACTTTCACACTATACCCATCATGTTGCATATCCGAAAAAATAGGATCACAATGCAACAGTGATGAAAAGTCACATCGCACATTGCCGGTGTGATGCGACATATGCAATGCAACATACAGTCCATAGGCTTGCACTGCAGCTGTGCACGTAGGTTGTTAACGCACAGCAGGCTACGCGTTATTCCCACAGAAATTGTTGCACTGCAAATGCATCAGTGTTGGAGTGCCATTGAAATATAACTGCATCACATTGTGACGTAATGTGAAAGGACCCATACTGCCAGTAACGACAGTGGATAGTTATTATTGTCTCCATTCTATGGAGATTTCACTCATCCTTCAGAAAAGAAGACAATCTATTCAATAGTAGCAAAAGTAGTAATAAAAATGTATATCTTTAGCAGAGTAGATAAAGGTTTGACGTGCTACCAGGATATTTCACACTGTGCCTCATGTAAAAAGATTCCCCATCCTGGCATCCAAGTGACATAGATCTCACCACCAGCATAAACTTCAGAGGAAACCAAACAGCAATAAATACCCCAAATGTTCTAATCACACGCGCACTCACACGCACATGCACACAGACACGTTCTGCCTATTGTATTCCTTACTGTATTAATAATAGTTTTTCTGTTTTTATTACAGCCAACGAGATAGCGCAGAAGGAGCGGCAGGAGGCCAGATTCTACACCCACAACCTGCTAGTGATTGACAGCCAGCAGACTCTGTTTGAGCTGTCTCACAGGATAGAGCCGCGGATGTAGACACAGCCCCGTCTGGACTGAATGAGCGCCGATGCCAAGCATGTAGCTTTACAAGGAAAATATTTTTACTGAGTTTTATCAGTAATGGACACAGAAGAGGTGGCGTATGGAGCAAACCCAGAACAAGTGCTAGACTGAAAATTCACTGTACTATTTAGTTCAAATTCCTGAACTTACGCTGATTTAGTTGGTATGCCATGTGCACTGTGTGACAGGTTCTCATTGTGAGGAAGTTCTGAGGTGAACTCCCCACCCTGGACCAATGTAACTAAGTGTATAAAGCAATGTATATTACATACTCTGTAAACAGCAGAGTATGAGGAGTGTAGATGGGTCATTATCACTGACTGTGGCACACTGTTCAATGTATATATGCTATGGGTACCTATTCCTCATATTCAGTTAATCTATATATAGGATACAGTTGACCAAACTGTATTTTTATGTCTGGTTTTAGATCACATTACTAATTATGTTTGTTTTACTTCCTATACCTTCAGGTATATTGTTGTGCCACGCAACAGAAACCTGAATTGTTAAGCGGAAAGTTTAAAAAAAAAAAGTTATTTACTTACCTGGGGCTTCTGCCAGCCCCGTGCAGCCTTCAAGTCCTGCGCCGATCCTACGTTCTCCCACCGCCAGCTACTTTCGGTTTGGTCATACCGTTGACATGTAAGTCGACAGCAACTGCGCTTGCGCGCCCCGAGCCACGCATAGCTTTCCCCGCATTCCGGCCTGCAATAGTGTCCTGCGCTAATAGCGTGAAGAAAGCTACTCGTGGCCTGGGGGGTGCAGGCGCAGTTGCTGTTTCCACCGAACTGAAAGTAGCTGGCGGCGGGAGAACGAAGGATCGTGGAGGACCGGCGCGGGACAAGGAAGGCTGCAAGAGGCTGGTAGAAGCCCCAGGTAAGTGAAACACTTTGTTGTTGTTTTTCAAAACCTTCAGTTCTGCTTTAGTTATGTTTAAAATGGGCGCCTGATCAATAATGGTATATACCTGAATTATTTATTTTACCATCAATTATTTATCATTCCCAGTAGGTGTGGTATAAACTGTCACACTGTTTTTATACTGATAGTAAACAAGCTACTGTGTGTGCTGATCTATTTCGGTTTGAAGAAAGTCCTTTGAACCGGTTACACTGATTCTACAAGGGCAAATTGACTCTCTACATTCATTATCCTCTGGTCTGTCATATAAACAGAGTACGAATTACTCGCTGATGAAGACTCATTTTGTAATGTAAACAGTGGTAATGAGAATGGGAGTGGCTTGCTGTCATGCTGATCCTCTGATTCAGTACTTTCTGACACAGAACGGCAATCTGTAGTATGCAGACCTGAAAAGCCAGCCGAGTTGCAGGTCAGCTGATCTCATTCCAGGTTAGTTTTGTAGAAAGGACAGAGGATCGGGATTACAGCCAGGAAACTAGAATGATTACAGCCAGTCAGCAGTGACTAATTCCATGCACCTCTCATAAAAGCTAAACTTTGAGGCCGGTTTCACACTGCTAACTAGCGTTAGCATTCCAATACGATGCCATGATCGCATCACACCACAACGCCAAAAAACAGCCTTTGGGGATTTCCACATCAATGCCGGGTAATCCCCTTCTGGCTGAAAGCCAAGCAGGAAGTGAGGCTCTCTAGTGCTCACTTCCTGTGGCCAAAGAAACAAGTTGCGCTGAAGTGTATTGACAAAATACGCTTCTACACATGCACACTGCAATGCTTTTTAAAAATATTTGCATTGCCATAGACTTACATGACTTCCGGTCCGCCGCACAAGTATCCCACCAATGTAGGGATGCACTCATGTTGAGGTTTCGTCACTTACGTCAGTCTGAAAGTAAAACAGGCCAATGCAGTGTGAAAAGGGGCCTAAAGTAGACCTATCGTAATGGACATATGGGAGCTGCCATTGATGGCTTGTTTTTAAAAGTGCAGTTTCCAGGCTGCCATGCAAATACCCCTGTACTTGCAGCTTGAAAAAGCAGTCAGTCATGGAGGCTTTCATGCATCTGTGCTCTGGGAGTCCTCTTATAGGTTTGAGGATTGCCCACTGCTGGTCTTCTTTTTCTCAACATAGGAATAGCTGGGGATCCCTCCCTTGCTGATCAGGTTGCATGTTTATGGAGTAGATTGCTGCTGCAATGACACTATCATTGCCGGTACTCCCCGCCGGCTGCAGTCAGCACTAGGATTCTCCTGGGGATGATGGTGTGATTGTAGCGCACAGCTCACCTATCCAGGAGGATGAGATTAGCTCCTAGCCGCTCTTGTTCCGGAATCGCGAGGCTCAGAGAATGAGATATCACAGATAAAGCCTATTTCATGATTTACCGAGCATGAAATAAAACAAGCTGAAATGGCCATACCTATAACAGAAGGATTTCTACGCTTAAACAGACAAGAGGAAGAATAAAACAGCAGCACATTTTCCTACTAACTTATTCTGCTTGCAACTATTTATGAAGCTCTATTTTTATGTGGCTATTAAAGTGATATTTGTACATAGTATAGCAGATGGCTGATACATTAGGGAGACAGCGGGTGTTGCATTCCAGGGGGCTTCCGATTGGCTCACAAAGAACAATGGTGTTTCCAGCAGATCCTGGAAAGTACATGATTTGCATGAAAGTACATCTTGTTACAATGACAAGGGACAGGTTTAACCCCTTACAGACCTACTTACAGATGCTGATATCTATTAGAAATCAATGTGCAGTGTGTGGCAATGATAGAGTCCTTCCTGATCAGTTTCCAATCAGAGAGGGATCAATCTTTTGGGTATTTCAGGAGAAAGTCTGCCGGTCTATGGCAGGTTTAACATGTCTGCTGTCGATCAAGCCCAGTGCCAGATCAGTTTGACTGTCAGTCATCTAATTTTACTATCAATAGAAATCTGTATTTTAGTGACTTCCGACCTATTATTTTGTAAAATATTAAATAGTGCTCTCAATTCAATTTTAATAGTGTATCGAAACAGGTTGATCAAGTACCGTATAAGATTCTGAGACAAGTTTAATACATCTGCCACAGGCCATTTCCTTTTCCTCTTCTAGCAACCAATCACTGGCCTCCTTTTATGTTGTAAACTCTCCTAGTAACAGGGAAAAGAGGCTGATTGGTTGATGGATTGGCACTGAGAAAAACTTGCTAGTCTTTCATTGCCTCTAGTCATCCAGCGGCTGACGTTCATCAGAGATTTTGAGGAGTGACACTGTCAGACAACAGTCACTCCTCATACAAGTCTATTACTAGCTTGTAGAGACAAGTCACCACAGCTGTGTGTCATGGCCCATAGAGACAAACTCCTGCTTAACTAAGTCAGTCAGCTTCTTACATGTGCAGATGTGTTCAGTTTTACACAGCCCCTGGCGTAAGGAGTCTCATGAGACTCCCGA
This sequence comes from Hyperolius riggenbachi, assembly GCF_040937935.1. Taxonomy (NCBI): domain Eukaryota; kingdom Metazoa; phylum Chordata; class Amphibia; order Anura; family Hyperoliidae; genus Hyperolius; species Hyperolius riggenbachi. The sequence continues at coordinate 87,202,095 of NC_090650.1, forward strand.
GATACACACGTGAGACCAGTCAGGAGTCTGCTGAGCTCTGCCCACTTTATCCTTCATTCCAACAGCGCACATCTTCACAACTACAGATTTTGTTTTCACAAAGTGTAACATTTGATTATCCACTTTTTTAATAATTGTTCGGTTTCTGTCTAGATGTGTGTGAAAATGTGCTGGTTAGCAAAAACAGGAAGTAAACCTATTCACAAGCACCATAGTTTAACAATCACTAAATGTTAGCTATCACTGGAGGTCAGCAGTCACTAGAGGTCAGCAGTCAGTAGAGGTCATCCTATATCTACAGTGAAAACAATGTCTCTAAATTTTCAGCAGTTCGGTAGAGATTCTAGTAAAGCAAATTTGTACTTGAGGCTGCATTTCCACTTGTGCGGTGGGAATCGTCACGGGAAAAATTCGCATGCGGGTCTATGCGAATTTTCATGCAAATTCGCATGGATGACGATGTATGCGAATTTAACCATGGCAGTGCTCATGTGATTTTCCATTGTTTCTATGCAAATTCGCATGCGAATTAGCATGAAAATTCGCATACCCAAACCGCATGTGAATTTCCTATTAAATACGTTGTATGTGATTCGCATAGCGGTATGCGAATTCTGATGGCTCTGCCATGCGAATTTTTTCTGCACAGAAAAATGCAAAGGAATCCTGACAAGTGGAAACAGTCCCATTCACTTGTATTGCTATGCGAATTTACATGCGAAAAATGCATGCGAATTCGCGATAGTGGAAATGGGCCCTGAAAGTCAGATGAGCTGCTATTTCTACTGACCAGCGAAGCCACCATTAAATTAAAGAGCCAGCTGGGAAGATTATATTACAAGAAAGATCCAAAGAGAAAGCTTGGAATTCAAAAGACAAAAAGGCTTCCATGCTCTTCCCCGTCAGTCATTTGCATATCATTCTCCTAGATACAGCTCTGGGGAAGAAAATACTTGAGTCATGCAGTTTTCACAGGAGGTAACCTCTGAGGATTTCTGTAAGCTCCAATTAAGAAAAAGCTGCTTGGATACCAAACATACATATCATGAAGGAACTTGTCTTGCCTGTAGCAACCAATGGGTTTCTCTGCTTCTACTGTAGCAGCCAATAGGCTTTCTCTACTCCCTGTAGCCACTGCAGTGTGGAGACATGAAAGAGAATCTGGTTGCTACGGACAACAACAACCGATCTTACTTCAGACATCTGCCCCTTTGTTAAACATATAAAGAAATAAACAATGGAGCATCTCCATATCTACTTCTGTTCAGCTGTCAGAGGCTGTGATATGTAATCACTGTGCTTGGAGCCACGTTTATGACATCAGTCCTGTCCTGGTACACTGAATACTAATGATCATACATAGTTACTAATGCCGCCTACACATACCATATACATTATTAGCTTGTTAAGAGCTGATTTGTAACCACTGCTAAATATAGATGCAACACTATAAGGGCACTGGTGACATTGCCAATTATTTAATATCGCAGTATTTTTATGGCAGATACTGTATTTCTAAATGCTCTTACTACTGTTACATATTGTACATAGCGATGGAAAGTACTTTTTAAACTCCAAGCCGGAGTCACACATAAACTGTTACATGTACATAGACTAACGATGCTACCTTTATTGCTTTCTGTTGTTTTTGCATGTTAAGCTGTGCGCGTTTATTTGGCATTTAAAGGGGCTCCGGCAGGAAAGACCAAACTGAACTTGCAGCACTTTATCATTCCATTTGAAAATGTGTGCATTGATAGATGTCACATAGGTTTCATTGTTTAAAGGGGACCTGAACTCAGAACTTCCTCTCTGCTCTAAGAGATAAGCAACAGCATAATAACCTTTCAAGAAAAACATTTGTTACAACTCATACAAATCCTGCAATAAATCTGTAGTGTGTCTACTTCCTGCTTTCACGGAAGCAGACATAGGGTTAACATCCTGTGTTTACAAATTAGCTGCTCTGCCGAGGCAGCCAGCTGACACAGCTGTGAGATCAAATTACAGTGGTGATACAGCTTAGGGGAATTAGACAGGCTAAACTCTCTAAATACATACAGGGTGCATTTTCTGTTTTCCTTATGTTCTGTACAGGAGTTCAGGTCCACTGTAAGGATAGAGTAGTCAATCTCAGTGTAAGGACTCATAATGATTTATTAGGTGGGAGACCAAAAGAATATGGTCATTTTGTTGCATTTACTGGTGAAACTTGTTGCACTTGAAAGAGCTTTCCCTTTGTTTATATGAAAATTAGCACCTTTAAATGCCATTGTGTCTGTAACATTTCTTGCATCTAGTGAGATGGTATAGAGCCCCATCTTGTGGCGGCTTTTCAGTATGACAGCAGTGCAGTACTTCAGCCCTACAGCTCATTCAGTAAAGTGTGCTGCGCAGGCAGGGCACATACCTGGCATGTTTAGGTAGTACTCCACTACTGGGAGGTCTAGAACTTTACAGAACTGTTCTGGAGACTGATGGCGGCACTCAGCATTTTTACACAAAGTCTGGATGCGTTTGCAGAAATGAATGGGTCAGTAAATATCTTTCTATATAAACTGAATTGTTCCCTGTAAAACACACACAGATTGTGTGGGGAAATGGAGAATTCCTTGCTCCCTCTGGCCAGAAAATTTTGATCTAAAGCGTTTTTCATCTTTTGATGGTTTCATCAAAATCACTCCTTTAGATCAGTTGTTCAAATGATCAAATCAAAGTCTTTTTGTGTATAGCAGCTTAAAGCCTACCAGAGATCCAGCTTTACTAAGATTTGATACTTACCTGGGGCTTCCTCACACCCCATAAACACGTGCGAGTCCCACGCTGTCCTCCCACGGTTTGCCGTTCAGCCGCAATCACCCCCAGTAACTTGCTCTGTCACGTCCAGTCTGGGTCTTTTGCGCATGCGCAGTAGATCTGGACGGCGTCACTGAGCAAGTTACCGGGGCTATTTTTGAACAACTATTTTTTTCCTCATGGGGTATAAAAATCAAATTACTTCCAATTCACTGCAAATCTCTATACGGAAGCATTATGTGCGTTTTCGCATTGAATCTTGCAAGCGTGACCCCTCCCTTACTGCAGCATTTGTTTGGCCGGATTCTAATTTGCATGCAGCCCCATAATATCCCAGAGTGGAGCACTGCCTCATGTAGTTCTGTTCCCAACTCCTGAGTTATCTTGTCTTTTTTCTGGCCTGTCAAATGCAAAACAAACAAACACACAACACACTGCAGACACACACACACACACACACACACACACACACACACACACACACACACTCAGAGGGGCTGGAGATCACTGCCTGTCATGCTGGAATAGGCCCCGCCTCTTGCCATGGTGGCACCTGTGGACGGGAGTGGATTAGGTTCTCCTGATCTCCCATGATAGACCTGGAGGGCATGAAGCAGCCTACCTGTGGATCTCACTAAGGTCTCCGTTTACAGGACGTCTTTGTTTTTTGTATTGATGTGCTTTACCACAATTGTACATAAAATGGTTTGTGTATTTATTAGAGCTTGTAAGCAATAATTTAAATGTAAAGTTGCCAAGCAATATGAGAATTTAACTTGTGTAAGCCACTGTAATATTATCTCGCATTTCAAATGTTTGGACATTTTTTTATCCCTTTTAAGAATAAACTAAAATATCTGTTTAAGCTCTTGTCTTTTATTTCTGTTCTTTGCAAGGCACTCACCAGTTATAGAGGGAAATGTGGGAATAATATTCCAGCCAGGGTTTATCCTTCACATAATACAAAAGGCCTGGATGATAAAGACCGGTGCAAAGATACATTCCTTAAAGGGAAGGTCCAAGCAAAATAAAAAAAATGAGTTTCACTTACCTGGGGCTTCTACCAGCCCCATGCAGCCATCCTGTGCCCTCGTAGTCACTCACTGCTGCTCCAGTCCCCCGCTGGCAGCTTTCCGACCTCTGAGGTCGGCGGGCCGCATTGCGTACGTTTTTACGCATTCCCCGCTAGTGCAAGAACATTAACACATACATTTTTACGCATTACTGGTTCAATGCGTACATTTTTACGCATTGAACAAGTAATGCGTAAAAATGTATGTGCTAATGTTCCTGCACTAGTGGGAATGCGTAAAAACTTACGCAATGCGGCTCACCGACCTCCGAGGTCGGAAAGCTGCCAGCGGGGGACTGGAGCAGCCGTGAGTGACTACGAGGGCACAGGATGGCTGCATGGGGCTGGTAGAAGCCCCAGGTAAGTGATACTCATTTTTTAATTTTGCTTGGACCTTCCCTTTAAAGCGGATCCGAGATGAAAAACTAACTATAGCAAGTAACTTGTCTATATGTTATCTAAAGTTTAGATAGTTTACACAGCATATCTAGCTGCAAACAGCTTCAACAGTATATGATTATTTGTTCCTGTGATATGAGAGCAGCCATATTCCGCTTGTCATCATTATGCACAGGCAAGCTGCTCTGCATCTCCTCCCCTCGGCCTGTGAAAATCTCCTTCCTCTCTCTGCCCCCTTGCCTCCGAAATCTAATGCATGCTTCAGCAAAATCCTTCTCCTCCCCAGGCTGAGCTCCCATGAACATTTGGTGCATGGGACTCAGAATGCCTAGGCGCTGGAGAAGCTGTGGGCGAGGCTTGTTTAGTTTATGGGGAGTTGGGGTATTAAAACGACAACAAAAAAGTATTTGGCTTGAGGAATGTCCTATAATTTATACGCAATGTGCACAATTAGGCAATGAGTACATTTTGGATCCACTGTAAAGATGATCTTTAACTACATTACGACGGCTCCATGCCAATGGGCGTGGCCACGGCGGCAGCCCCAGGACCGCCCAACGCCAATTGGCGTCAGGTCCTGGCGCGTTGTTTTGGCGGCGTTCACGTGCGCGCTCATCGCTTGGCATGCTATGCCGCACCCCCTCGTCATCAGCCCGCCGGCCAATTAGCAGCACGATCATTCAAAGAAGCCAATGGAAAGTGTATTACACAGGCTGCCTCCTCTTCTGGTGGTCACAGCGTTCCTGGATCGACCACCAGAGAGGACGGCAGCCCTGCATGTAATCCAGCACACATTTTCCTGCTCGATTCCTCCCCCCCCCCCCAATTGCCACTGATCACCCCCTCACTGGCCCTCACAGGTGTCTGACTGAGGTCTGTTTGATATCTGATCGCCTGTCACCAGCTCTGATTGAGGTCTGAGTGACATTGATTGAGATCTGAGTGACATCTTATTGTCTGTGCACTGTTGATTGACATCTGATTGCCTGTCACCAGCTCTGATTGGCCTTTGATCATCTCTGATTGCCCTGTGATTGATCTCTGTTTACATAATTTGGCATATGACAGCTGCAATGTGATCCTAGTGATCTAAAAACAGGCCAGTGAGGTAGCTAGGCCCCTTTGTTAGGTAGTTAGCGCCCAGCCCACTACACTGCAGTCACTAATTAGTCGCTGATTAGCATCATCGCTGTCGCTAATCAGCATTGTCACTATATAGTATCTGTAAGTGATCAGTACTGATCGCAGTCAGATCTATATAAGTACATTAGGGTCACCTTAGGAGTAGGCTCCGCTAAAAACGCAGTGTTTGCCCGATCAGGCCTGATCATTCGGTCGCATTTGCATTCAGCCCGCCCATCAGTGACAGAAATTGTTTTTTTCTGATTACTGCAAAAATACAACACAATAGCTGCGGCGCTCTAAAGATCAGTTTTAATTTTTCAAAACTGAGTGCAGCTTTTTACTTCACAAGCACTCCTTTTTGCTAGGTAGGTGTGCTCTCTTTCCTGGGTAGTCTCAGAGGAAAACTTACTAAATTTAGCAGTCCACCATGGCAAGAAAGGGCTATTCCGCTGAAGAGGCCTACAGGATTCTGGCCCAGTCGGATGAGAGTGATTGGGACTTCTCACCCAACGAATCATCTTGGTCAGAATACGAACCTGTAGATAGCAGTGGCTCCCTGACGGATAGCGAAGATGATGAGGTTGGGGTCCCTGATAGCGTCAGGCGTATCCAACCCCATGTCAGTGGACCGCAGGTGGCGTAGGATCAACCTCAAGGGCAGCAGAGTGGTGCTAGCGCTGATACCGGTTTTCATGGTGAGGCATGCACCAACAGCGTAGCACATCCTGGACTTGGAACCAGTACTGCCATAGACCCTGGTGAAGTGGCAAGCACCAGCATGGCAGTTGAAACTGGTTCAGTGGCACGTGCAGTAAGACCCCGGTTGCAGCCACCAGAAAGACGGGCTTGTAGTACCCCTAGCCTCCCAGAGGTGCTGGCAAATCCCGATTGGCAACCCCCTGGTTCCGCCGCACCCATAGTGCCCCCTTTAACCGCCCAGTCTGGAGTCCAGGTGGAGACAGATCATCTAGGATCGGCCCTAAACGCTTTTCATCTGATCTTCACCGAGGATCTCTATGACTTAGTCGTGGCAGAGACCAACCGTAACGCCACACAATTTATTACCACCAATCCAAACAGCTCCCATGCCCAGCCTTTTCGGTGGAAACAGGTCACAGTTTTCAAATTTAAAATCTTTTTGGGCCTTCTCCTTAACATGGGTCTAACTAAAAAAAATGTATTGAGGTCCTATTGGTCTACGCACCCAATACATCACATGCCCATTTACTCTGCTGCCATGTCCAGGGCACGTTTTGAGGACATCCTGCACTTCAATGACAATACAACCTGTCATAAAAGTGGCCACCCTGACCTGTAATCCAAATTTGCAGATGCTTACACCCCTGAACAGAACATCTGCATAAACGAGTCCCTGATACGTTTTACCAGGCGCCTTGGCATTAAGCAGTACATCCCAAGCAAGCGCGCCCGGTATGGGGTCAAGCTATATAAGCTCTGTGACAGGGCCACAGGCTATACATATCGTTTTAGGGTCTATGAGGGAAAACATGCCCTGACTACCTGGGGAGCAGTGGCAAGATTGTTTGGGACTTGGTGTCACCCTTGTTCCAGAAGGGGTACCATCTTTACGTGGACAATTACTACGCAAGCGTGGCCCTCTATCAGCATTTACAGCTACTCGGAATTCGCTGCTGTGGCACTGTGCGGCCTGGTCGCCGGGTCTTCCCCCAATGACTCACTAGTATCCGACTTGCACGGGGGGAGAGGGTTGCCTTGTGCAACGAAAACCTGCTTGCAGTGAAATGGAAGGACAAGAGGGACGTTTACCTTCTGTCCACCATACCCGCAGACACGATAGTCCAAATTCAACGAGCAACTGAGGTTGTTGAAAAACTCTTCGCCGTCTACGAATATAACCTTAACATGGGGGGGGATGGACTTCAACGACCAGATGTTGGCTCCCTATTTGGTTTCCCGTATAAGAAAGTGTCTGTTTATTTGATTAAATTGGCAATGTACAACAGTTTTGTTTTCTACAGTAAAGGTGGCCATACATGGTATAATTTTTTCATCCAATCTTACCAATTCTATGTAGTATAAGGAAACTGCTTAAATTATCCTTTCAGTATATTCACTTAATTTACCCTTATACTGCATAGAAATGGTAAGATTGTATGAAAAAAATTGTACCATGTATGGCCACCATAAGGCTGGGAGATCTAAAGGATCCTTCCTTCAATTTCATGAAGAGATCGTTTTGGAACTCCTGTATCCAGGAGGAGCCGTGGTCCAACCCCAAAATGTAGTTAGCTGGTTACATGAAAGACACTACCGTATGTCTTTCCAGGTACCCCATCTCACCGTTCCCCTAGAAAACGTCATTTCTGCAGCAGGGCTGGAATGAGGCGTGACACCACTTTTTATTGTCCCTACTGTCCTGACCAGCCTGCCCTATGCATAAAGGAGTGTTTCGAGAGGTACCACGAACAGGTACAATATTAGAGTAGGGAACGCAAGATAAAGTACTAGGCACACAAAGGTCTCTCAAGGCTCGTTCACACTGGCGCAATGCGTTGCGGCAAATTGCCTAGCGAAAGTCCCACTTTGCGGTCCCCACTATGCCGGAAGTGTGTGACTTAACGCTAGTGCATACCTACGCTACTGCGCGGCTCCTGCGGCGATTTGCGTCGGCCCGAATGGCGACGCAAAGATTACTTGGCCGAATGCCAGAAAGGGAATAGCATGTAATAACGCAGTATTCCCTGAAGGTCTGTTTTTGGCGATGTGGTACGGCAGGCGCCACCCACTGGATACGCCAATATTTCTTTTCACACATACCCATGCTGGGTGGGAGAAATATCTCTGTAAAGGACAACTTTTTCATTTTTTTTTTACACTAAATTGTCTGGTTACAGAGATAATTCTCCCACCCAGCATGGGTATGTGTAAAAATACACCCCAAAACACATAATACTACTTCTGAGTACGGCGATACCACGTGTGACACTTTTTTTGCAGTCTAGCTATGCAAAGGGGCCCAAAGTCCAATGAGTACCTTTAGGATTTCACAGGTATCTCCCTCTGTGCATAGAACTCTCAGCAACAAACATTTCGAACAGATCACCCAGCAGAAATAAAGATGTCACCACCAGGGATACATTTCATCATGTAAATCAGGGAGAGGAAAGATTGTACAATGGCCACTGACAAAATAATTTGTAAATCAATATTGTAAAAAAAAATAAGCAGTATTATTTTCACTACTGTTCCTCCGCCCATAGGCGTCGGCAGGTCTTAAGTAGTTTACCATGGAAACCTTTCCATGTCAGTTCACGCTTCACGGAGGGTGTCTCCGTGAAAAGCCGGAGAGCCGCCGGTCGCGGCTCGCCGGCAAAATGTAAACACGCGGGGAAGAAATCCCCGCTGTTTACATCATACAGCGCTGCTGCGGCAGCGCCGTAAGGCAGATCGGCGATCCCCGGCCTCTGATTGGCCAGGGATCGCCGGCATCTGATAGGCGGAAGCCTATCCTAGGATACTTTACACTGCATGAGGGAGAGGGAGGTAAGGAGCGTGAGGGCGGAAATGGCTGCGGAGGGGGGCTTTGAGGTGCTCCTTCCCCCGCAAAAATGAAGATGGCCGGCAGCGATCAGACCCCCCCAACAGGACAACCCCCTAGTGGGGAAAAAAGGGGGGAAGTCTGGTCACCCTGGCTTCAAAGTGATCTGTGCTGTGGGCTGGAGAGCCCACGCAGCACAGATCGGACCAGCATAGGCTGGTCCTTAAGTGGTTAAGATGTCCATACATCAGGTGATTTTGTGGCCCGATCGATCTTCTGACATGCTACAGCACCGGAAAAGCGGTGCTGCAGCATGTCTGCCCGATCAATGTTTCGATCAATTGCAGGACAAAGTCGGTTTAACAGATTGATCAGACATAGTGGGAAATCTTGGTCGCAATTGCTCCATCAGGTGGGCGGCAGTAACAGTGTTGAATATCACGACGAGCGACAGAGCCCCGCTAGTGTCTCTGTCCCCCAAGAGTAAAAAGTCCACATGTGCAGTATTTTAAAATCTCACTAGTCTTCCGCAGTCACTACACATGTGATGTCACACAAGCACCTGGTGCCATGTGCTGCAGGCTATCGCAGTGATGGTGGACATAGATTTAAGGGAGCATGGGGGGGGGGAGCATTTTTTAAAATTGGGAGGTGGCCAGGCAGGTTGGTGGCACTAGGCTGATATCTGATAGATTTCATGTTGAAAGCTATCAGAAATCTGAATGCGGTGTATGAGCAGGCAACAGATCTCTCTCTCATAAGATTCAGTCAGAGAGATCTGTCTCGTGGTCAATCTGTCCATACATCGCCTCAGGTATGGGCCCCTTTACCCAAATAACCAATCATATTGCAATGATGACAAGGAATCTGGTATCACCCACTCCATTCTTTCTCCAACTTTCATAAATCAGCCCAATGGAATCTGATTGATTGCCACAAATAATACTGTTGCTTGATATGTAAGACCTATTGCTTTATTTTTATAACTGTAGGCTGAAGGATGTGACTTCCAATTGGCCACAGAATTTTGAACATAATCATTGCCTCGTTGTCAATGGCTTTGCTATATAGCCAATAGCCCACATAGCTGATAAGTTCTGCTTGGGCAGAGGGAACTATACTGAACATTTTGAAATGATTACTACAATCACTTTACAGAGAACATATTTAACTTACTGATATGTCAAATTTCCTTCCACAATCATAGTCTGATGTCTCTACTGTAGTGTAAGGTTTCCTGCAGGAAACCGGAGAGCTAAACTGTGTGCTAATGTACTAAACGTTCCCACCGCCAGCCAATTATGTCAGGAACCGGCCCGCGGCACACCTGCGTATACGGTTCCCGACTGTGGGTTTGACCAGATCAAGCTACAGACAAGGCTGGGACCCCTCAAACGCTCCTTACTGCCACCACTAGCTGTTGCTAGAAACGTCCACTCTGCGGTCGAGTGCTCATGCAATCCGTGTTTTCGTATTCGGGTCAGCCTGGCGCTTCGGCCGAATACGGGAATGCCACGCACGCACACGCACAATTGCAATCTTACACTGTAGTGAAGCAAGACCACTAACAGTCGTTCCGAACGATATGGTTAGCCGCTCTGCTGTCGAGCTACTCGTACTGGCGTTTTCGTACGTTAGGTCAGCTGCGCGCTTTAGGCCAACGTATGACAAACGCCCCACACACAATGCAATCACGATCTTATACGGTAGGGTTGCTCAAACATACACTTAGGCATGGACTTATACACAGTTGCACTTCAGTCTCTTTTAAGCTATAAGTGTTAGTTTAGTACAGCAGAAGTCAAGCTTATTAAATAACAATTTAATATTCCAGAAAAAAAGTGGAACAATGCAGAAATGGATATATACAAAAGATTACAAAAAACAAAATAAACAAGTTACAAAGTAAAAGTTACAAGATACACCCAAGGTGATTTGCTTACCAAATAAACCTGGGATCAAGATAGAAGAACCTTGGACTTGGGTTTTGTGGACGGACACAGTTCTGGTTGGACCAGGAGTCACTTAGTGTCAGCTACCGTCAGGAGTGGACTGATTTTAGGTATCTGCCCCCTGCCTTTTATGCTGGAATATTCACCTTGAGGCTGCAAGCCCGTTTGGACAGGGGAACTAGTTTAATTAAATCTCAGACATAACTCAATTTCCAGAGATCTAACTTCCACGTCAGAGTGCATTTTCGCACACACCCAACAAAAGACTTCCTTAACATCCAATTTCCCCAGGTAAAAGTCTATACATCAAAAGATTATGAAGTGAGGCTTTTCAACATTGCCTCAGGCTGTCATATGTAAAGTACTGAGTTTCCTGATAGCCTATGAAGTTGGCAGATTAAATTAGTCCGATTGTCTTTTGGGACAATTGGGTGTCTACATGTCAAAGAGTTCAAAAGCTATGCAGACAACCCAATTAGCAGTGACCCACTCTCAGAGGAACTGGCTACCAAAGCTCAAAACCTTCATTGTCATACAGCAAACACAGTTTCCCCCAAAGCCAGAATGGCTGTAGCCGACATCACAGTCAGAAAAAATGACAGGAAATATGTTCCTGTATTAACCCTAACATCACCAGCACCCCAATATATCACCACATGTGTGTGTCAGGGGATTCTTAAATAGAAACTTAAAGTGTACCAGAGGCGTACTTGGCGTAAAAAAAAAAAAAAGAGTTTCACTTACCTGGGGCTGCTACTAGCCCCTGCAGCCTGCACTGTTCTGGAATGATTCTCCGGTTCACTGCAGTGGCTGAGTTTCAATTTCGGCGACAGAGCAAGTTGCCTGTGCGGCCCTGGACATGTGTGCCCTCCATCAACTCTCCCGCCGATGGGAGCGTCCTGCTCATGCCCAGTACAAGAAATCTACTTCACATGAGCAGGACACTCCCAGCAGCGGGAGCGTGATCAAGGACGTGTGCCACCAGGGCCACTGCAGGGGCTTGGAGGATCGTTCCAGGACGGCGCGGGCACAGGACAGCTGCAGGGGGCTGTTAGAAACTTCAGGTAACTGAAACTTTTTGTTTTCATAGCTACACTTAAGTTTCCCTGCAAGATCAGATTATTCACAATAGGGGGGATTCAACAAATACCAACCTTCTTAAAGGGGTACATGGAGTAATAATGTTGAGAAGCACTGCATTAGCATATGCATTAGCCCCACGTGAATGCCTTCAGATTACATCAGCATCATGATAGTGATATGATGCCTGCCATACATAACCAGTGCAACCGTTATATGGCCATCCATCCAGATACAGATTACTTTAACAAAGCTCAGTCTTACACTGTAGCACAACTAAATATGAGGTAACCAGGATTCGGCCCTTGCCATACCCTCAGCTTCCCAACACTGTATACCAAATAAAGCTCCATCCTATATATCACATTAAAAAGCACTGTTATTTTTAAAGCAAAACTGTTGTGGTAAAATAAAATATCCCGATATTTACCTACGGAGAGGAAAGGCGGTCCTAAAGAGCCATCCTGTTCCTCTCATGGTCCCAGTGCTGTCAAATGCTGTTCAAATTTGCTACCACGATGGGCTTTGAAAGTACTTGTGTCCCCAAGTGCTCCCAAAGAAGGGCAGCTCTGTACTGCGCAGGCACAAGTGCATGCAAGTCCACGCTCACGGAATGGTGCGGGCCGTCTTTGGAAGCACTTGGTGACACGAGTGCTTCCACAGAGACCAACGGAGCCGTTTTTCGACCAGTTAGTCAGAAACAGTTAACGGGGGTGACAGCACTAGAACGCAGGGACCATTAGAGGAAAGGGAAGTCACTTTAGGATCCCTCTCCAATAGGTAAGTATATGATGTTTTGTTTGTTTTTTAAATACTTTAATCCAGCAGAACAGCACTCTACGCAGCACAATATGGGGCACACCTAACGCCTGAATACAACACAGGCCATCACAACTAGCACAAGTAGACAGAGTCTATCAGACAAAAATAAAGCAGGACACCCCTCACTAGCATACACACATCCCTGAGCACTACGTACAAAACTCATAATATACAGTATAAATAATTTACTTGTACACTAAACTCAATCCCTCCACTTCTCAGCTGCCTACCTAGCAAATGCCCCCTTGCTAAAATAAGTTTCAATGTAGTGTCCCTCAGGTTGCCATGGTTCTAGCTTGGTGCTCCCTTGTGCTCCGTGGCAGTCTGAAGTACAACTAGCCGTGTATTTAGTGGGTCCCACAAAAAGTGTTGCAGAAACAGGCATGCCACATATATAACAGTGCTTCACTTCACACACCTCAGTGCTCCCAGATAGTAAGAGCCTTGTCATGCAGGTGAGTCCATGGCTAGCCACAGTGGAGTATCGAGTGTCGTCCATAAAATACAAGTGAATGGGGCTGCCTGTTCTCACCTCTAGAAAAGCCGCATGGAACCATGGTCTGATGGACCTGCCTCAGACACTGTCATACACACAGCCCTGTCACATGGTGGCTTACAGTTTAGCCACACATCCAGGCTTGGAAATAAACATGGCGGCGGTGTTAGGATCCTTCTGTCTCAATACTGCTCATTCAGCCCCCCTCTATCTGGCTCCTGGATTCTCCTTTTCATTTTTGAAGCTCATGCAGTCCTCATCTACTCTCCTTTTCCCTTCCAAATCATTGTGATCTAGTGTCCTCCAGGCCCAGCCACCCTTTTTCTATATCAGCTTTCAGTAACGCTCACGTTCTTCCTTTCTTCCTCTGCCCTGACATAGTTCCAGCTGTTATGGGGTATTTTTAAATGACACTAACACCTCTTCCACTTACACATTTCTGTGTCTCACCACCTCCCTTAGCCCCACACAGTGATCCTCTGCTGCAACTGGTGTTAATAGTCACACACTGCTCTTTCCTATCCAACATCATAAATTCCTCATTCCCCCTCTCTGGTCACAAATGGATCAAATTCAATCTTCCATCCAACTCATCTGCAACTGGCATGCACACACATAGAAACATCCACAGCACAACCTTAACCTCCAGACTCGTTCAGGCTCTCTACATCCCCTTCTCACTTCAACCTCCTTCTGTTACAGATTGCCCAGCAAGTTCATAGTGAACCAGAAATTTAGAGTGTGTAAGAGACTGAAAGATATCAAAAAGCCTCCTTACTAAAATGCTATGCAAAACAGAACTTTGCCTTCTTAAAACAGAAGGTTTTAATTGAGGTTGGAGTGAGCATATGATGTCTCCCACAGTGCATAACTGCTGAATATGCAAATCATTGTTTGTTGTCCTGGATAGCTAAATACACCTCCAGAATTGCTGAAATGCAATGATGTCAGCTTGTTAATATTGAGAGATGATTTGCATATTCAGCAGAGTTCCAGTGATCTCATAAGGTGCCCATTATAGGAACAATATCGATTAGCATGTTTTTTTCAATAGAGATAAGAATACTTTGGGAAGTGCTGTTAAGTACAGGTGTATACATTTGACTGCTTATCTCTTTGTTTACTGTTATTAAATTCCTTTCACACTTCCGTGACACTAAAATCTGACTGATTACATCATGAAGGGAGGGGGGATTCCCTCATACTGCATCTGTTAACCCGGTGTGTGAGAGAAAGCTCTCAGCAGCTGACTGTCTTTGACTGAGCTGCCTGCAGAAAGCAGAAGAAATGTATCTTATGTGCAACATAAACATTTGTAATAGTATGTGAAGCCTGACACCAGAGCCATTGCATATAACTCGGTTTCAATATTACACTGTTCTTAGCATGTCAGACTGCAGAGATTCACCTATGCAAATGAGACATTCTGACTAATATCTACACACAATGAAATACAGCTTTTGCCTCTGATATTTAACATAAAAAGTAGGAAGAGGTTTACACAGCTACTTAAACATTATTGTCATTTTAGGTTCCTTCAAAAATACAATATTTTTCTACAGTCATTTGATCAGATTAGCTGGATCGTAAGTAATTGGAAGGTAATTACTGATTGTTCCCATAACTGGGTTGATTATGACACTTTACCTCTTCAGATATGATCGTAAAATCCAACATTACAATCAAAGGTCTGTATTTCAGTCGACTATAGAATTGTTTCATGGTGATTTTCTCCACATACTGCATGGTTATCTGTACAATGCGATCGTAAAAATCTGATCGAATGATTGCATCTGAGAAAATCACTGTACCGTTAATGATAACTTTGATCGGTAACTTTAGATCTCTCAGGCAGAAAACTACCATGAGTAGGCATGGTTTACTAACAAAACCAAATCCAGAAATTGATTAAGATAAAATTGAGCTCCTAGGCAAGATAGCAGTTTTTGCCCACCGCCGTTGGTTACCAGACTTTTTTTTTTTAAAGAGGATCTGTATTGATAAAAAAAATGCCCCTAGGGGTACTCACTCGGGAGCCTTCTATCAAGGCTTCTCCTGTCCTCCTCCGTCCCACGGCGGGAGCGATAGAGCTCCCCGAATGGCGGGGATGTAAATATTTACCTTCCCAGCTCCAGCGCAGTAGCGGCTCTCCGCTTGGAAATAGCCAATCACAGTCGGGTCCGCTCTACTGCACAGGCGCAAGTCCCCAGCGCCTGTGCAGTAAAGCGGACCTGACTGAAATCTTTTTTTGCTACAGAGTCTCTTTAAAGAAAGATTTGGTGGGGGCCAGCATCCACCAGCCCCTAGACTCTCTCCAGGCCCTAGGCAACTACCTAGGTTTGCCTTGAGGATGATCCGGCTCTGTTGGTGGCATAAAAACTCAGTTTTCATGCTGCTCTTTTAAAACATCTGCTGCCTGTGGATTTTATTTTTGCACTTGGTGTCCACAACAAGGATATGTAGCAACTTAGACATCTAAATAATGATCTTAAATTTTGGAGCTATAGATGTTTAAAATGAAAATAATGAACAGACCTGTAGATGCCACCAATAGGTATAGGGTAGGGGTCAGAATCTGCGGCTCTAAAGCAGGGGCGTATCTGGGTAATATATCGCCTATGGCAAAAAATTAAATTGTGCCCCATATCAATTAGCACACCATATCCAATTGTGCCCCATATACATACTGAAGGTGTCCCTCCAGTATTGATAGCAAGAGGTACCCCCAGAATACGTAGTAAAAATTAGCCCCCCAGTATTGTTAATCAAAGGTAGCCCCCAGTGCAGGTCACCAGAGTTAGCCACCCAGTATAAGTAGCCAGATAGCCAGAGGTCACCTCCTAGGATAGATAGCCAGATGTAGCCCTTCCTGTATAGGTAGTCTACAAGTTTAGGTTGCCCTCCCAGCATAAGTAATTAGACGAGTGCTCCCCCCTGTAGGTAGCCCCTCCAGTATAGATTGTTAGAGTTAGCCCCAAGTATAAGTTATGAGCTGCATTTATCAGTATGGTGGTGGAGCATGTGAAAGTAACAGGCAGCCATGGGCGCCCATGGCACAAGCCATGCCTGCACCCCTCTAGATACACCACTGCTCTAAAGCTGTATGTGGCTCTTTAGCCACCTTAGTACGGCTCTGCTAGTGACTGAGGCTAACCTGCCATTATGCTCTGCCCCCCCCCCCTTGTGTAATTGCCAGTTAGTGCAGCCCACCGAGCCATGCAAACCCCTCTATCTCCTCCCCTCTAGCCCTCTCCACAGCCGTGCCGTGTGGCTGTGAGAGTGACGTCATGTGTGTAGCTGCCCGAGTGCGACCCAGGCTGTACAGCACTGCACGAACTTTGCAGTGCACAGCCTTATTCAGAGCCTCCACCAGACTAGTCCCAGACTCTGCCAGCAGAATGAGCAACAGCAAGATGTTAACAGTACACTACCCGGGCTGCTGCTGCCTGTAATTATAGCTCTTGATGTGTTGGATGTCAGCGGGCGAGCCAGGCACTACTAGGGGGCCTCAGGTTTCATCATAACTCGTACACTGCTGAAAGGTTAGACATTTAATATTATTAAGCTTGCATGGGACCACAAGGTGTTCCAACTCCTAAAAACACGGTTCTTGAAAAGAAATTTGGTTCTCCAAAAAATTCTTAAAGGACTCCCGACCCCACAGCCTGGGTCGGGCTCTCCTGCCTCTTGTAAAATGGCCGCCGGAGCTGGCCGCGGCTGCGCAGTCCGCATAGACGCGAGTGCGGCTGCGCAGCTCTAGGCCCCCCCCGATCCACGCTACAGGCTTTCTCCTGGGCGTAGATCGGGGGGAGGCCCAAGAGCTGCGCAGCTGCGGCCAGCTCCGGCAGCCATTTTAGAAGAGGCAGGAGAGCCCGACCCAGGCTGTGGGGTCGGGAGCGGCCCAGGGGGGTGATTGAACTGCGGGGCCCGGCGGAACTGCACGGAGGGCGCAGATGGCGTCCTCCGTACATTCAAACATGATGCAAGTACTTAACTTTTTTTTTTGTATTTGGCCTCGTAAGTCCTTTAATCGTACTGCTGACCTTTGGCTCTTCTGACAAACCTATTTGCAGATCACCGATGTAGGGTAAAGAAAGGGAGAATTTCAACAGTGAGCTTGGATGTTACACATTTTATTAGCAGTGCTCGTCTGACATCTAGTGTTCATTTATTAGAATGCATTCACCAAATAATCCGTGCTTATTAAGGTTTTACCAGTAGTATATTGTACCTTGTAAGCCATCAGTAAAAGCAAGAAGTCTTGAATCAAATGATATCATCCTGATTCAAAACTTCTTGCTTTTATTAAGGTTTTCTGACATTTCTGGTCCAGTTTAGTCCTGTCATCCTGCATCAGTTTTCTGTCCATTTTACCTGACTGGATTGGAACTGTGCACCTTTTATGTGTGAACACATGTATAGAAAGTGGATACAAAACAATGACCTCGTGGCCAGCAGACGTGAGGCTAAACTGCCCAACAAGACCTCAATTCAGCCTCTTATGTGAAAAAGACCTTACTGAGACTCATAACATCCACAAGAATCTTCATTATTAAAGACACTACAGGGAGCGCTAACAAAAACACTACGATGGGGGTGCAATTATTGTGATACTTTATAAAGAAGATAGTGAAGAAGAACTAATACAGACTACACAGAGGTTCTACAGAAATTAAATATTTTTCTGTGGCAGGTTGTGAAATATATAATCCAGTATAGTGTGTGCGCTCAATACGGTTCCACAGGGTCGTTCCCAGTTAGACAGTTCCAATCCAATCAATGTTGCCAGATAGTGACAGTTCCAATCCACTTTGTAATATGTATCTCCGTTGTGGCTTTGTGAATACCAGATGGAGATGCTGCCTGGTTACAAACAGCTCACTGCACTTATATCATAATCCACATATCTTCCTCTGCTCCATTTGCCCTCATCAGTTTGTTGGTGGATGTTACCTCAGGAAATAAAACACACAATAATGGTGCAGATCTTCCAATTATTTTTCAGCCTCCACCATGGACACCCCTCAATAGCAGTGTCTTTCCCTTTATAAGTCGCTTCACCACACCGTGAATAGTTCCACTAGTTTGGGCCACCCAGGTGCCAATGCAATTCGCACTCACCAAACTTTCTGGCTGCTCAATTACAAACAGCACTCTCGCATGTGGTTATATCAAATGTCAGTCAACTCCTGAATCCTCTCCCCCGTATGGGCGTCCTCCTTAAAAAGTTTCCGTAGTTTTAAAACAGCATTGTACAATGAAATCCAGTGACCTGGAAACAATCCTCTCAACCTCCGTGTGCCGTCCCAAGCTCCGCCCAACGCGTTTCGTCACATGGACTCATCAGGGGCATTTGATATAACCACATGCGAGAGTGCTGTTTGTAATTGAGCAGCCAGAAAGTTTGGTGAGTGCGAATTGCATTGGCACCTGGGTGGCCCAAACTAGTGGAACTATTCACGGTGTGGTGAAGCGACTTATAAAGGGAAAGACACTGCTATTGAGGGGTGTCCATGGTGGAGGCTGAAAAATAATTGGAAGATCTGCACCATTATTGTGTGTTTTATTTCCTGAGGTAACATCCACCAACAAACTGATGAGGGCAAATGGAGCAGAGGCTATGCCCCTGATGAGTCCATGTGACGAAACGCGTTGGGCGGAGCTTGGGACGGCACACGGAGGTTGAGAGGATTGTTTCCAGGTCGCTGGATTTCATTGTACAATGCTGTTTTAAAACTACGGAAACATTTTTAAGGAGGACGCTCATACGGGGGAGAGGATTCAGGAGTTGACTGACATTTGATATAACCACATGCGAGAGTGCTGTTTGTAATTGAGCAGCCAGAAAGTTTGGTGAGTGCGAATTGCATTGGCACCTGGGTGGCCCAAACTAGTGGAACTATTCACGGTGTGGTGAAGCGACTTATAAAGGGAAAGACACTGCTATTGAGGGGTGTCCATGGTGGAGGCTGAAAAATAATTGGAAGATCTGCACCATTATTGTGTGTTTTATTTCCTGAGGTAACATCCACTAACAAACTGATGAGGGCAAATGGAGCAGAGGAAGATATGTGGATTATGATATAAGTGCAGTGAGCTGTTTGTAACCAGGCAGCATCTCCATCTGGTATTCACAAAGCCACAACGGAGATACATATTACAAAGTGGATTGGAACTGTCACTATCTGGCAACATTGATTGGATTGGAACTAACTGGGAACGACCCTGTGGAACCGTATTGAGCGCACACACTATACTGGATTATATATGTGACGATTGATTGTGTATGCGAACCGGTAGAGGATTAAGTCTTAGATATTTTAGTTAATTGATTGTGGAGGAGCGCAACATCTATTTGTTTTATAGGTTGTGCAATATATCGTATAAGACGCACCTTTCCACCCCAAAAAATGGGAAGAAAAAGTCCTTGCATCTTATATAGCAAAGGCAGGGAATCCCCAACTTACAAACGCCCGCCGATATGAACCGCCACCACGTTGGTGATTCTCTGCCTTTGTGTACCTGCTACCCTGCATGCCTCCCTCCCCCTTGTGTCTCCTGCAAAACACATCCCCCCCCCCCCCCCGTGTGTAGTGTGTATAGCGGCAGCAAGAACTGATGAAGCGCACAGTTCAAGCCATTCACTACAGTGAGAGGTGCAGGGGAGATGGATGTCTGCAGTCATCGCAGGCACATTGCGAAGGTAAGCTGCTGCTACTCACTGTAACACTCGGGAGGGGGGGGGGGGGGGGGCGGAGACACAAGTGGGAAGGAGTGGAATCATCACTGGAGCATGGCGAAGGTAAGCTGACGCTATTCACACTACGCCCGGGGGGCAAGGAGACACAAGGGGAAGGGAGGCTTGCGGGGAAGGGGGACACAGGAGGACCCATGGGGACACAGGAAGACACATAAGAGATAGGAGAGATACAGGAAGACACATGGGGAGACATTAGGGGCATAGGAGGACACATGGGGGGCACAGGAGGACACCATCTCGGATAGAACATGTACAACAGGCTCCTGGAACATGGATGCACCAGGTTTAGTATATATTTTTTTCCCTGGTTTTTGCCCACCTGGGTGTGTCTTGTATTCCGGCAGAAAATACGGTATTCAATATTTTCCTTTGTGAATATTACAGTCAGTGAAGCAGCAGAATTTTCAATTACAATGCAAATTTCTAACTACTGATAGCCCCCAACTTACAGACAACTTGAGTTATAACGTTTCAGAGTTACAATCTGTTGTCATGTGCAAAATATACAACACTTTTTTTTCATACATATTTTTTGATGTTAAATGTTACGGTATAGGGTACAGTATATGGTAAATAGTAGTAAGTAGTTCAAAACACTTTAATAGCAAATTAAATAACAAAAAAAACGGTTTCTACTATACATCAAAATCCGGAGTCATCCAAAAGTAAATCACTTGTCCACATTTCACCGTGTTTAACACAAGACTCGACTTACAAACAGAACCTGTTTGTAAGTAGTAGGCCTGTATTGCAAAATTATTGTCGCATATAATCAGAATTAAAATCGTAATTGTGCATTGGCTCTTAATTTGGTGAAATGATCATATACAGTGGCTTGCAAAAGTATTCGGCCCCCTTGAAGTTTTCCACATTTTGTCATATTACTGCCACAAACATGAATCAATTTTATTAGAATTTCACATGAAAGACCAATACAAAGTGGTGTACACATGTGAAGTGGAACGAAAATCGTACATCATTCCAAACATTTTTTACAAATAAATAACTGCAAAGTGAGTTGTGCATAATTATTCAGCCCCTTTTGGTCTGAGTGCAGTTAGTTGCCCATAGACATTGCCTGGTGAGTGCTAATGACTAAATAGAGTGCACGTGTGTGTAATCTAATGTCAGTACAAATACAGCTGCTCTGTGAGGACCTCAGAGGTTGTCTAAGAGAATATTGGGAGCAACAACACCGTGAAGTCCAAAGAACAGACCAGACAGGTCAGGGATAAAGTTATTGAGAAATTTAAAGCAGGCTACAATTTGATTCAAGGCTACAAAAAGACTTCCAAAGCCTTGAACATCCCACGGAGCACTGTTCAAGCGATTATTCGGAAATGGAAGGAGTATGGCACAACTGTAAACCAACCAAGACAAGGCCGCCCACCTAAACTCACAGGCCAAACAAGGAGAGCGCTGATCAGAAATGCAATCAAGAGGCCCATGGTGACTCAGGATGAGCTGCAGAGATCTACAGCTCAGGTGAGAGACTCTGTCCATAGGACAACTATTAGTCATGCACTGTACAAAGTTGGCCTTTATGGAAGAGTGGCAAGAAGAAAGGCATTTTTAACAGAAAGCATAAGAAGTCCCGTTTGCAGTTTGCCACAAGCCATGTGGGGGACACAGCAACCATGTGGAAGAAGGTGCTCTGGTCAGATGAGAACAAAATTGAACTTTTTAGGCCAAAATGCAAAACGCTATGTGTGGCAGAAAACTAACACTGCACATCACACAGAACACACCATCCCCACTGTCAAATATGGTGGTGGCAGCATCATGCTCGGGGGGTGCATCTCTTCAGCAGGGACAGGGAAGCTGGTCAGAGTTGATGGGAAGATGGATGGAGCCAAATACAGGGCAAACTTGGAAGAAAACCTCTTGGAGACTGCAAAAGACTTGAGACTGGGGCGGAGGTTCACCTTCCAGCAGGACAATGACCCTAAACATAAAGCCAGGGCAACAATGGAATGGTTTAAAACAAAACATATCTATGTGTTAGAATGGCCCAGTCAAAGTCCAGATCTAAATCCAATCGAGAATCTGTTGCAAGATCTGAAAACTGCTGTTCACAAACGCTGTCCATCTAATCTGACTGAGCTGGAGCTGTTTTGCAAAGAGGAATGGGCAAGGATTTCAGTCTCTAGATGTGCAAAGCTGGTAGAGACATACCCTAAAAAGACTGGCAGCTGTAATTGCAGCAAAAGGTGGTACTACAAAGTATTGACTCAGGGGGCCGAATAATTACGCACACCCCACTTTGCATTTATTTATTTGTAAAAAATGTTTGGAATGATGTATGATTTTCGATCCACTTCTCACGTGTACACCACTTTGTATTGGTCTTTCACTTGGAATTCCAATAAAATTGATGCATGTTTGTGGCAGTAATGTGACAAAATGTGGAAAACTTCAAGGGGGCCGAATACTTTTGCAACCCACTGTATTTAATTCAATTGCCAACTTACAATAGTTTTGTTCTCTACACAAAGCCTGAGAAAACGGAATTCTTCTTTCAATTTCAGGAAGAGATCGTTTCAGAACACCTGTATCCAGGAGGAACTGTGCCCCAACCCCCTGATGAAGTTAGCCGGCTACATGAAAAGCACTATGCTTATAACTTTCCGAGTGCCCCAGGTCAACGCACCCCAAGAAAAGCTTGTCGTGTCTGCAAGAAGGCTGGAATAAGGCTGTCCCACCTGTCCTGAACATCCTGCCCTATGCATAGGGGAGTGTTTCGAAAAGTTCCACTCACAGATACGCTTTTAGAGTAGGGATCTCGAAACATAGCAGTAGGCACACAAGGGTCTCTCAGGGCTCTTTCACTCTTCAGGTGAAAATAGGATGATTTCACCACAGCAGAGATGTGAGTTCTGAAGTTTAAATCCCCATCAATTATAAATCCCAGGCTACCCACATGATCAGAGCGGTGTAGATCCGTGCCTCCTATTCCCAGTGATGAAGACTGCATGTTAAGTTGTTTTGTTGTCATGCGCTGCCCTCCAATCAGAAGGACTTCAGTTTTGTCTGCATTTAGTTTCAGCCAGTTGTCACTTATCTATTGCTGTAGTTCGCTCAGGGCCGGCGCTACCATTAAGGCAAAGGAGGCAGCTGCCCCAGGGCCCCATAGCTTGTAGGGGCCCCCAGTGGCTACAAGAGGAAAAAAAATTTCAAATCGGCCTTATAGTTTTTGAGAAAATCGATTTTAAAGTTTCAAAGGAAAAAAACAAACACATTTAAAAACCTGCCGACTTTAATGGTTAATAGCAAATCCACCTTAAATGCTAGAAATCCTAAATTTGCAGGATATGTTAAGGAGATCATTAGGAATAAGAGGAAAAAAACAATTTTTCAAAAAGACCTTATAGTTTTTGAGAAAATCGATTTTAAAGTTTAGAAGGAAAAAAGTATACTTTTAAATGCGGTAAAAGTCACTTTTAGTAGCAAACCTAATGGTAGTGTAATTTTACATGCTTCAAACGAGCATGATGGGGTTTCCAGGGGGTCTATACGCAGCCGCAGCGCTTTGGCCAGGGATCGCTATACAGCCGCAATATGGCTGTATGAAGATCTCTGGCATTTTTTCCTATTTTCCCAATTTTTTTTTTATGTTTAGAGTGTGGGAATTTAAAAAAAAAAATTATGTGGGGTCCCCCCTCCTGAAACTTTTTAACCCCTTGTCCCCCATGCAGGCTGAGATAGCCAGAATGTGGAGCTCTGACCGATTGGGACTTCACATCCTGACTATACCAGCTGCAAAAAAGGTCCCCTAATGCCGATTTTTGTTCCGGGGTATATGTTGGGGGGGCCCCCCAGGTTTATTTTGCCCTGGGGCCCCATTGTTGCTTAAACCGGCCCTGAGTTCGCTTAAGCAAGTGTTTATAATTGGAGTTGGGTCTGTCACACCAGACAGACCCTGGGTTCCCCCTAATGAAAAATAATGCAAGACCTCATGTGGCTGGAGTGTGTCAGCAGTTCTTGCAAGTCCATGGCATTGATGTTATGGACTGGCCCGCCCATTCCCCAGACCTGAATCCAACTGAGCACATCTGGGAAATCATGTCTCGCTCTGTCCACCAATGCCACGTTGCACCACAGACTGTCCAGGAGTTGATGGATGCTTTAGTACAGGTCTGGGAGGAGATCCCTCAGGAGACCATACTCATTTTGTCTTGTTTTAATGACATTACATCAAAGTTGGATCAGCCTATAGTGTTTTTTTCCACTTTAATTTTGAGAGACTCCAAATCCAGACCTCCATGGGTTTATAAATTAGATTTTGTAACGATTGCGGAATAATCTCCGTGATCAGTGCACAAGGCGTGTGCTGACACGGTGGAAATCCTCCACAAGCGTATGAAGGGGGAACCCAGCTTTGGTGCAAGCACCAGTAGAGGGCAATTCCCACCGGCAGATGGCGCTGTGGAGTGCAGACGAGTACAACCACTGCACGGCCACAGATGCCAGATGGGGATTGTACAGATCAAGACAATGCGGGGCTGAACAGCCCTTAAAGAGAAAGAGCACAGGTACAGGATGAATGTGTGTTCACCAATCTAGTCGTGACTCAGCGATGGTGAACACACATCAGCAGAAACAAAGTAGGAAAGCAATCGCGCGAGAGGCAATTGCCAGAGGTGACACAAGGCTTAAGCAAGGCAGGGGACGAGAGTAGCAAAGGCACAGCAAATCATACAATGAGAATGATAAAGAAAATAACAAATGCTAACTAAACGGGAACACCGCACTCATTCGCAACAGCGAACACGTTTACTGCGCGGTCTCCGTGTGTTACGCACAACAGAGACAAGCACGCCTAACTAACCAAAGACAGACAAACACGAAACAGAACGTGAACGCTTGCTTAACGGTTACCTCACCGAGCCTACAGCAAGCGCCCGTATCAGACAAGACAGACAAACAAGAAACAGGAACGAGGCAGACAGGATCCACCGCTCTTCTGCCAGAGCAAGTGTGATCCAAGCAGGAACACAGATCAGAAAGATCCACAGCCGCTAACGCTAGCGGCTAGTGCGATCTAAACTCAGGAACAAGAAAACAGATCAGAAGGATCCACAGCGCTAGCGCTAGAGGCTAGTGCGATCCAGAAAGACAGAGCAGAAGGATCCACAGCACTAGCGCAAGGCGAGTGCGATCCAGGAAGACAGAACAGAAGGATCCACAACACTAGCGCAAGGCGAGTGCGATCCAAGCTAGACAGGCAGATGAGATCGCTGGTAGCAACCGCTGCTCCAGCTATACTTCAAGAACAAAGATCAGAAGGATCCACAGCCACTATCGCTAGAGGCTTGTGCGATCCAAACACGACAGATAGATGAGGTAGACGGTAGCAAGCGCTGCTCCAGCTTACACTCCAAGAACAAAGATCAGAACAATTTCCTGTCGACCACCGCTGGGACAGGACAATCGCAACAGACAAACAAAACAGATATGCAATCCTAACTGCACTAGGGAACCTGCCTAGTGCAGTCCCAAGAATTACTCTAAGATAACTTTAACAAGAAGTAGCATGGCTGACACTCTAGGAGTAGTTAATACAAACCCTGAAGGAATGACCAGCAAAGAACTCTGGGAAACATAGCTTCTTATACTGCCAGCCCTCAAAGGAGAAAGCTGGGCAATTTGCATGTATGCAAATCCCTCAGCAAAGCAACTCTGAAAGTTGCAAGATGAAGCCAGGTCTCCTTGCCAGAGACCTGCATCCCTCAGACATAAGGAATGGTCAAACAGCTGTCTGCCTGTGCAGCCAGCTGAGCGGATCCTTACAGATTTCAATTGATAATTTTTGTGTGATTTTGTTGACAGCACATTCAACTATGTAAAGAACAAAGTATTTAATAAGAATATTTCATTCATTAAGGAAGTCTTATTTTTGTGTTCCCTTTATTTTTTGAGCAATGTATTTCCACCAGCAAGGAATAGGCAAAGACAAATCACTTCTCGTATAAACTCATATACAAATTAGCATAGGGCCGGGCCACATTGGACCCCTTCGCTTTGCCCCTCTGTTGGACATAAAAGGATCCCTGGAACGAGAAATAATTACATTGCAACACAACATTCTGCAGTTCAAGAAAAAATAATCTCTGCAGTTTTTTCCCTAGAATTTTTTTTCAGCCGGGTGGCATGAAAAAGTAGCCAGGTGGGGTGAGATGAGAGAATACAGGGCCGACACTTCTCTGCACAATTCTGCTTACAGCAGAAAAGGAAGTGAGCCAATGACAGCCGGGTTCTCACTAAAACTAGCCGGGTGGGGCACCCCGCTAAAAGAGCCTGGGGAGAACACTGCTCTGGTCAACCAACACATCAGAATGTGTAGTCAGGTTTAGATGCCAGAATAGGTAGTCAGGTTTAGGTAGCCTGGTATAATAGCCGCAGCATAGGTAGTCAGGTTTAGATGCCAGTATAGGTAGTCAGGTTTAGGTAGCCATTTATGGCAGCCAGGTATAGTAGCCATGGTGCTTCAAACTCCCCCCCTCCCCAGAGATCCCCAAGGCTTGGAGAAAATTTTTTTTTACTCACCCTGGCCTCTGTCCAGCCGCACACCCTCCACCGCGTACCGCTCCGCTCTGTGTACAGTACCAGGATGCAGCTCGATGACGGCATCAAGCCACGTCCTGGTACTGTACACAGCACGGAGCAGTACGCGGTGGAGGAGGGTGTGCGGCTGCCACAGGAAAGAGGCCACGGTGAGTAAATATTCTTTTTACCAAGCGCTGGAGTCCGGGGACTGGGGAGGGGGGGCTGAGGGGAAGATCCATATCCACGATCTGGAGTCAGGGAGGGAGGGAGGAAGGAGATCTGAAGGGGGGAGGGCATTTGGAGAGAGGAAGGAGGAGATCTGGAGGGAGGGAGGGCATCTGGAGTGAGGGAGGGCACACAGGCGCTGCAGCGAAGCC
Source organism: Hyperolius riggenbachi (assembly GCF_040937935.1). Lineage (NCBI taxonomy): Eukaryota > Metazoa > Chordata > Amphibia > Anura > Hyperoliidae > Hyperolius > Hyperolius riggenbachi. The sequence goes on from NC_090650.1 coordinate 87,229,040, forward strand.
CTGATCTCTGCAGGGAAGCCCCACATTGCTCTGCCGCGGCCGGCTCCACTGGTGGGATTCCCTAGGACGGCTGGATGCTTGATTTGCACACTGTGGGTAGCACAGATGGCTACCCATAGTGTGCCGACAGGCATCCAGCCATCCTAGGGAATCCCGATGTAGTGAAAAAAGTGGAGCCGGCGGGCAGAGGAGCTAGAAATCTCTCTGGTGGCATGGATGAGCCTGAGTCGTCCATACTGCTTTTAGCATTTTTTTTGCTGGATGAGCCAGGCTCGTCCATACCGCTAGAGGGGTTAAAGTGACTCAGAGATGAAGTAATAGAATAGATTTATACATACCTGGGGCTTCCTCCAGCCCCATTCGCATGGAACGCTCCCACACCGCCGTCCTCAGCCTTCTCTATCGCCAGCACCGGATCCCGTAACTTCGGCCAGTCACTTCCAGTTTTACACATGCGCAGTGACTCCCTCCATCTCTCTCGCACCTGCCTTACGCATGCGCCTGCGCAGTACGGCGGTATAAATATATTCTGTTACTTCATCTCCGGGTCTCTTTAAGGGTCCTTTTCCACTAGCAGCGATTCTGAATCGCAGAATTGCAAAATGCTAGCCATTTTTGAATCGCTAGGGTTGCCACTTTAACATAGGAATCAAGGTAGGTATTTTCCACTACCACGATTCGATTTTTACAAAAGCGCGATCGCATTCAGGAGCAATTTTTACCGCGATTTTGCAATTGCATATGGAAAATCGCTATCGCATGTAAAAATTAGTGACAAGGCACAATCAGTAGTGTTTAGCAATTGCGATTACGATTGCTAGTGGAAAAGGGCCCTAACTAAGAGGGTTGCAAAGAGTTCACACTCAGGGCTGGTGCATACCAACAGCGCTTTCGAGTGCTTTTTAAAACGCTAGTGCTTTGAGAAGCGCTTGGCTAATGTGTTTGTATGGGATGGATCACACCAGAGCGATGTGATTTTTTCCAAAACGCAAACGCGGGTCCTGCAGCATTTCTGAGGCGATTCAGCCTCAATGTTAAGTATAGGAAAATGGAAAATCGCTCTGAGTGATTTTCCAAGCGTTTTTTTTTTTTTTTTTTACAAAAGCTATACACTTTCAGCTCTACTGTACAAACTCCTCACGGTTTAGGGCCCCTAAAATGCCAGGGCAGTATAGGAACCCCACAAATGACCCCATTTTAGAAAGAAGACACCCCAAGGTATTCCGTTAGGAGTATGGTGATTTCATAGAAGATTTTATTTTTTGTCACAAGTTAGCGGAAAGTGACACTTTGTGAAAAAAAACAATACCAAATCAATTTCCGCTAACTTGTGACAAAAAATAAAATCTTCTATGAACTCACTATACTCCTAACGGAATACCTTGGGGTGTCTTCTTTCTAAAATGGGGTCATTTGCAGGGTTCCTATACTGCCCTGGCATTTTAGGGGCCCTAAATCGTGAGGAGTAGTCTGGAAATCAAATTCCGCAAAATGACCTGTGAAATCCTAAAGGTACTGATTGGACTTGGGCCCCTTAGCACAGTTAGGGTGCAAAAAAGTGCCACACATGTGGTATCGCCGACTCGGGAGAAGTAGTACAATGTGTTTTGGGGTGTATTTTTACACATACCCATCCATGCTGGGTGGGAGAAATCTCTCTGTAAATGGACAATTGTGTGTAAAAAAAAATCAAAAAATTGTCATTTACAGAGATATTTCTCCCACCCAGCATGGGTATGTGTAAAAATACACCTCAAAACACATTGTACTACTTCTCCTGAGTACGGCAATACCACATGTGTGGCACTTTTTTGCAGCCTAACTGCGCTAAGGGGTCCAAAGTCCACTGAGCACCTTTAGGCTTTACAGGGGTGCTTACAATTAGGCACCCCCCAAAATGCCAGGACAGTAAACACGCCCCACAAATGACCCCATTTTGGAAAGTAGACACTTCAAGGTATTCAGAGAGGGGCATGGTGAGTCCGTGGCAGATTTCATTTTTTTTTGTCGCAAGTTAGAAGAAATGGAAACTTTTTTTTTTTGTCACAAAGTGTCATTTTCCGCTTACTTGTGACAAAAAATAATATCTTCTATGAACTCACTATGCCTCTCAGTGAATACTTTGGGATGTCTTCTTTCCAAAATGGGGTCATTTGGGGGGTATTTATACTATCCTGGAATTCTAGCCCCTCATGAAACATGACAGGGGGTCAGAAAAGTCATAGATGCTTGAAAATGGGAAAATTCACTTTTTGCACCATAGTTTGTAAACGCTATAACTTTTACCCAAACCAATAAATATACACTGAATGGTTTTTTTTTTAATCAAAAACATGTTTGTCCACATTTTTCGCGCTGCATGTATACAGAAATTTTACCGTATTTTAAAAAATGTCAGCACAGAAAGTTAAAAAAATCATTTTTTTGCCAAAATTCATGTCTTTTGTGATGAATATAATAAAAAGTAAAAATCGCAGCCGCCATCAAATAGCACCAAAAGAAAGCTTTATTAGTGACAAGAAAAGGAGCCAAAATTCATTTAGGTGGTAGGTTGTATGAGCGAGCAATAAACCGTGAAAGCTGCAGTGGTCTGAATGGAAAAAAAGTGGCCGGTCCTTAAAGAGGAACTTTAACGACAAAACGGCCCCTGGGGGGTACTCACCTCGGGTGGGGGAAGCCTCCGGATCCTAATGAGGCTTCCCACGCCGTCCTCCATCCGTCAGGGATCTCGCTGTAGCCCTCCGTGCAGCGGTGACGTAATATTTACCTTCCTGGCTCCTGCGCAGGCGCTCTGACGGCTGTCGGCGCCGAAGTAGGCGGAAATACCCGATCTCCGTCGGGTCTGCTCTACTGCGCAGGCGCAAGTCTCCGGCGCCTGCGCAGTAGAGCGGACCCGACGGAGATCGGGTATTTCCGTCTATTTCCGTGCCGAAAGTCGCCACAGCGCCCCCGCTGGAGCCAGCAAAGGTAAATATTGAACTGACAGTCGGCACAGTCGCCGGCTGTTCGGAGGGCTGCGGCGAGACCCCCGTGGGACAGAGGACGGTGTGGGAAGCCTCATTAGGATCCGGAGGCTTCCCCCACCCGAGGTGAGTACCCCCCAGGGGATCTTTTTGATGTTACAGTGTCTCTTTAAGGGGGGTAAAGCCCACGGTCCTCAAGTGGTTAAGCAATACCAATAGCCTGGCAGCCCTGCTGATCCTCTGCCTCTAAGGGCTCGTTTCCACTGTTGCGGTGCGGAATCGCCTGGATTCCACCGCGGATGAAATCGCATGCGGATGCGTTTCCGCATGCTGGTCTCCCCGCGATTTCGCATGGCTAGGAAGCAGGCGAATTTAACCATGTCACTGCCTGTGTAAAGTTCCATAGCCTTACATGCGAAATCGTACGCAAAATCGCGGGGAAAACCGCATGACAAAGCCGTATGCGATTTCCCTATTAAAAGCATTGCGGGCGATTCGCCCGCATTCCTGCCGCACGCGACATCTGACGGCTCTGCCGTGCAGATTTTCCCCGCACACCAAAACGCACCCGCACAACGCACAAGTGGAAACAATCCCATCCACTTGTATTGCCTATGCGAATCCGCATGCAGTCCCTGCATGAGGATTCGCTATAGTGCAAACGAGCCCTAATACTTTAAGCCATTGACCCTGAACAAGCATGCAGCAGTTCAGGTGTTTCTGACATAATTGTCAGATCTGACAAGATTAGCTGCATGCTTGTTTATAGTGTTATTGAAACACTAATGTAGCCAAATAGAACAGCAGGGTTGCCAGGCAACTGGTATTGTTTAAAAGCAAATAAATTATGGCAGCCTCCATAATCTTCTCACTTCAGTTGTCTTTTACACACATTAGGTTTGCTGGAGCAGAGTGTTCTGTACATGCAGATAGGCATCCAGTCTAACAAGTTAGAACTCTTTACTGATGAACATCATGCAGAGATCAGGGGCAAACCCAGGATTTTCGAGGGGAGGACTCCTGAAAAGTCACCCTCAGCCAAACACAATCTATATATATAAAATCGTATGTATGTATGTATGTGTGTGTGTATGTATGTGCCGCGATCACGTGAAAACGGCTTGACCGATTTGAACGAAACTTGGTATACAGATCCCTTACTACCTGGGATGATATGTTCTGGGGGTCTCGGGTCCCCCCTTATACACATGGGCGGAGCTACAAACAGCAAATCAGATTTCACCCATTCAAGTCAATGGAAAAAATATAAAAGACTGCTATTCTCACAGTAATCAAGCCAGAGTCCCCACACTTGGCACAGTTGGTCACTTGGTGACCGAGGCTACAAATCCAGGAAAAGTGGGCGGAGCATAAAACAGCCAATCAAATTTCAGCCGTTCATTTTAAATTGGAAAATGTAAACTGCAGCCATTCTTACACTGTTAATCGCAGGGTTCACAAACTTACCACAGTTGGTCACTGGGTGAATGCGATTAAGATTCAAGAAAATGGGTGGAGCCTACAACAGCCAATCAAAATTCACCTATTGATTTTCAAGGGGAATATTTAAACTGCTGCTATTCTTATACTTTTAATGGCAGAGGCTTCAAACTTGCTACAGTCGGTCATTGGATGACTGGGGTCCAAATTCACTAAAGGGGTGGGACCACATACAGCCAATCAGATTTCCTTGGTGGATAAACTGCTTCCATTCTCACATTTTTTATGCCAGGAACCTGAAAGCTCACAAACATGGTCATTGAGTGACTGTATGTCAAGGTTACAAAAAGTGTGTGGAGCCAAACAACTTTTACTGGGAAAATATAAACTGCAGCCATTCTTACACCGTTAATGGCAGGGATCTCAAACTTTGCACAGTTGGTCATTGGGTGACTGAGATTAAGATTTTGGAAGGTGGGTGGAGCCTACAACAGCCAATAAAAATTCACCTTTTGATTTTCAAAGGGAATATTTCATCTGCTACCATTCTCTTATACTATTTAAAGCAAATGCCTCAAACCTGGTATAGTTGGTCACTGGGTGACTAGGGTTCAAATTCAGAAAGGGGGCTGAGCCACAAACAGCCAGATTTGTTTATTTTTCAATGGGAATTTACAAAGTATTGATACCAAGGACCCCAAAACGGATAAACTTGATAATTGGGTGACTGTATGTCAAGGTTAGAAAAAGTGGGAGGTGCCAATAACTAAATTTTTAGCATGGCAGGGTTTGCAAACTTTGCACAATTGGCCACTGGGTGACTGAGATGAATATTCAGAAATGTGGGTGGAGCCTACAACTGCCAATCAAAATGTACCTATTGATTTTCAAGGGGAATATTCATATTGCTACCATTCTTACACTGTTAGTGGCAGAGGCCTAAAATCTGCTACAGTCAGTCACTGGGAGACTGGGGTTTAAATTCTGAAGGGAGCGGGCCAAAAACAGCCAATCAGATTTGTTTAATTTCAATGGTAAAATGTAACTTTATGATGCCAAGGACCCCAAAGCTCATAAACTTGGTCATTAAGTGACTGTGGGCCATATGCAATTCACTTTTTCACCTGAGTTTTCTCCTTGGAGATAATTTTTCATCTTTGATTTATAACAACTTTTTAGAATTTTGCAATGGAAAAGTACCAAAAAGTAGGTGACAAAGTACTATAAAAATTATTTTGAGTATTTGTTTGCTTGTTGGTGGTTTAAAAGGCATTTTATTGACAAGTTTGAAAATTTCACCTCAGAGAAAACTCCGGTGAAAAAGTGAATTGCATATGGGCCTGTATGTCAAGATTAGAAATAGTGGGCGGAGCCAAAAACAACTAACTTTTTACATGTGAAAATGTAAACTGCAGCTTTTCTTACACTGTTAATGGCAGGGTTCTCAAACTTCACACAGTTGGTCACTGGGTGACTAGGATTAATATTCGGAAAAGTAGGTGGAGCCTACAAGAGCCAATCAAAATTCATCTATTGATTTTCAAGGGGAATATTGAAACTGCAGCCATTCTCACACTGTTAATAGCAGAGGCCTCAAACCTGCTACAGTTGGTCGTTAAGTGTCTGGGGTTCAAATTCAGTAAAGAGGCGGAGCCAAAAGCAGCCAGATTTCTTTGCTGGATAAACTGCTTCCATTAGCACAATTTTGATGCCAGGAACCCAAAAGCTCACAAACTTGGTCATTGAGTGACTGTGTGTCAAGGTTACAAAAACTGGGTGGAGTTAAAAACAGATTTTTCTGGGCAATTGTAAACTGCAGCCCTTCTTCAGTGTTAATGGCAGGGTTCTCAAACTTAGCATAGCTGGTTACTGGGTGACTGGGATTAATATTCAGAAAAGTGGGTGGAGACTAAAAATGCCAATCAAAAATCACATGTCACTTTTCAAGGAGAATATTAAAATTGCCGCCATTCTTGCACTGTTAATGGCACAAGCCTCAAACCTGGTACAGTTGGTCATTGGGTCACTGGGGTTCAAATTCAGAAAAGGGGACAGAGCCACAAACAGTGAATCAGATTTGTTTCATTTCATGGGAAAATACAAATTATTGATACCAAGGACCCCAAAGCTCACAAACTTGGGCATTGAGTAGTGACTTTGTGTCCAGGTTACAAAAAGTGGGCGGAGCCAAAAACACATTTCACTGGGAAAGTGTAAACTGTAGCCCTTACACTGTTTATGGCAGGGTTCACAAACTTTGCCCAGATGGTCACTGAGTGACTGAGATTAATATTCAGGGAAGTGGGTGGAGCCGATAATAGCCAATCAAAATTCACCTGTTGATTTTCAAGTGGAATATTTAAATTGCTGCCATTTTTACACTGTTAATAGCAGATGCCTCAAACCTTCTACAGTTGCTCAGTGGGTGACTGGGGTTCAAATGCTGGAGAGGGCCACAAACAGCCTATCTGATTTGTTTAATTTCTACGGGAATATACAAATTGTTGATGCCAAGGATCCCAAAGCTCACAAACTTGGTCATTGAATGTTTGTGCGTTAGGGTTAGAAAGTGTAAACATACATATATCCAGGCACATCGCCTCTAGTTAGGACATTAAATAAATTAGGGAAAGGGAGGTGCTGAAGGGGGTGTGGCTAGAAACAGCAAAAATCAATTAACCCTTCGCACTCTCACATGCAAATGTTCAAACAAATGCATTCACAGATTTACTCATCCAGGCACAACTGTTATCCCTACAGCTAAATTAAAAGCCAGGGTTTTAGTTTACAGAAGAATGCATTCTTATGCTTAGTCACCTATACTGCGCAGAAGTACCCAGGTAAACATAGGTGTCCTAACTCTAGCCCTGTAACATGCATAGTGCAGACATGCAAACACATTCATTGCATCAAACCTGTCAATGGATTAGGAGCACACATCCTAACTTCCTCTCCTGGGAAAGACAGTGCATCTTACCAATCGCACAAGGGAGCGAACGTTATGTGTCTATGTGCACCATGCGCATACACCAGCATAAGCTGTCTGCATGCTGACAAACATACAGGGGAAGGAGGGAGTGCACCAAATTGGACCCTAGCCACAGGGGTCAATGATTAGAATAAACATACATATATCCAGGCACATCGCCTCTAGTTAGGACATTAAATAAATTAGGGAAAGGGAGGTGCTGAAGGGGGTGTGGCTAGAAACAGCAAAAATCAATTAACCCTTCGCACTCTCACATGCAAATGTTCAAACAAATGCATTCACAGATTTACTCATCCAGGCACAACTGTTATCCCTACAGCTAAATTAAAAGCCAGGGTTTTAGTTCACAGAAGAATGCATTCTTATGCTTAGTCACCTATACTGCGCAGAAGTACCCAGGTAAACATAGGTGTCCTAACTCTAGCCCTGTAACATGCATAGTGCAGACATGCAAACACATTCATTGCATCAAACCTGTCAATGGATTAGGAGCACACATCCTAACTTCCTCTCCTGGGAAAGACAGTGCATCTTACCAATCGCACAAGGGAGCGAACGTTATGTGTCTATGTGCACCATGCGCATACACCAGCATAAGCTGTCTGCATGCTGACCAACATACAGAGGAAGGAGGGAGTGCACCAAATTGGACCCTAGCCACAGGGGTCAATGATTAGAATAAACATACATATATCCAGGCACATCGCCTCTAGTTAGGACATTAAATAAATTAGGGAAAGGCTCCTAATCCATTGACAGGTTTGATGCAATGAATGTGTTTGCATGTCTGCACTATGCATGTTACAGGGCTAGAGTTAGGACACCTATGTTTACCTGGGTACTTCTGCGCAGTATAGGTGACTAAGCATAAGAATGCATTCTTCTGTGAACTAAAACCCTGGCTTTTAATTTAGCTGTAGGGATAACAGTTGTGCCTGGATGAGTAAATCTGTGAATGCATTTGTTTGAACATTTGCATGTGAGAGTGCGAAGGGTTAATTGATTTTTGCTGTTTCTAGCCACACCCCCTTCAGCACCTCCCTTTCCCTAATTTATTTAATGTCCTAACTAGAGGCGATGTGCCTGGATATATGTATGTTTATTCTAATCATTGACCCCTGTGGCTAGGGTCCAATTTGGTGCACTCCCTCCTTCCCCTGTATGTTTGTCAGCATGCAGACAGCTTATGCTGGTGTATGCGCATGGTGCACATAGACACATAACGTTCGCTCCCTTGTGCGATTGGTAAGATGCACTGTCTTTCCCAGGAGAGGAAGTTAGGATGTGTGCTCCTAATCCATTGACAGGTTTGATGCAATGAATGTGTTTGCATGTCTGCACTATGCATGTTACAGGGCTAGAGTTAGGACACCTATGTTTACCTGGGTACTTCTGCGCAGTATAGGTGACTAAGCATAAGAATGCATTCTTCTGTGAACTAAAACCCTGGCTTTTAATTTAGCTGTAGGGATAACAGTTGTGCCTGGATGAGTAAATCTGTGAATGCATTTGTTTGAACATTTGCATGTGAGAGTGCGAAGGGTTAATTGATTTTTAGGGTTAGAAAGTGGGTGGAGCCAACATCAGTCAAATAAGTCAAATACATACCCGGGCAACGCCGGGTCATCAGTGGGTGGAGACAAATACAAATTTCACTGGGAAAATGTAAACTGCAGCCATTCTTACACTGTTAATGGTAGGGTTTTTAAACTTTGCACAGTTGGTCACTGGGTGACTGGGATTAATATTCAGGAAAGTGGGTGGAGCCTACAAAAGTGAGTCAAACTTCACCTATTGCTTTTCAAGGGGAATATTTAATTGCTACCATTCTTGAACTGTTAATGGCACAGGCCTCAAACCTCGTACAGTTGGTTATTGGGTGACTGGGGTTCAAATTCAAAAAAGGGTGTGGAGCCACAAACAGCCAATCAGATTTTTTTTTTATTTCAATGCAAATTATTGATAACAAAGACCGCAAAGCTCACAAACTTGGTCATTGAGTAATTGTGTATTAGGGTTAGAAAAAGTATGCAGAGCCAACATCAGCCAAATACATACCCGGGCAACACCGGGCAATCAGCTAGTACAGTATAATAATATGGCAAGACATCATGCTGGGTACACATAATGCAATTTACTGTCCGATTGACAGACATTGGAATCGATCAGGAGAAGTTTAAATACAGATAATAATGCGGACAGCTGACATTGGTAATGAAGGGGAAATTGAAGCATTAACACAGCAGGGCACAGGGCTGTGCTCATACCAACTCTCTGAAGTTCCCCGAGCTGCTCCATGCTCTGTACCCCACTTCTGCTCCATCCAAAGTCAACTGTAACAGGGAAAGAACGGAGGCAGTGCTGTGACCTGCAGAATGCCTGCAGATATTCTTGTGTCTCAACTTGTGCCTGTCCCCGGACACTGTACTGGCTCTGGACTGTGGGGGGATTCTGGACAGCTGTAATTCCCCCCTTCCCCCCCCCTCCCCCCCCGCGCTTGCCTATGGAGATATATTATACACCACCATCAGGAAATGCAGCTTACTTAGAACAAAGAGGAACAGAGAATACAGGAAATAAGTCCATTCAGATCACCATTGCATGTTACACACAGCACACAGTAACATCTTGTGGTTGTTTTACTATACTGCAGTTTAAAGTAATAATCCTGTTGATACTTCCAACAAGATTTAACTTTGTCAAGCAGCCACTAATTATTGTCTCTGCCAAGAATCTTGGCCCCCAACCGTACCAGATGCATTGCCAAGAGATCTGGCATGATGGATCATCTTCAACAAATCCACAAATGAAGCTGGTCTCTCCAGATGACGTTGTAGGACCAAAACTGTTGCTGTTTTGTGTGTAAAGGGGGGGGGGGGGGGGGCAATGGTGCGTCATGCCATGGTTGGGGTAAGTGGGAAAAACAATCCTATCATTTGTGTTGATCACTGAGCGAGACGTTGGAGGGCATTAGAGGGCTGCAACACACACTAGATTTTTGGCTGAGGCGGCCATTATCAGCTTTCTCGGCTGAGTTACATGTAGTATGTGTACAAGGCTTGCTACAATCATACAACTGCTAGATTACTTGCCTCTGAGCAACCACCCTATGTTTTAAAATAAGCAGCTGATGTGCTGTCTTTTAACTACTCAATAGCAAAAAATTTTAAAACACCCATTGTAGATGAGAGATTACTTATTATATCCTCACTTGGAGATTCTTGGAGATCTCTGATGATGTCTTATGAGTGACCCATACTCACTGCTCATTTCCCGATCTTCCTACCCGCAGAAACACAAGACGCAGGGCCGGGCCGAGGCAGAGGCGAGAGAGGCTCCAGCCTCAGGGCGCAGTGCAGGAGGGGGCGCACAACTCACTCAGCTATCATTAACCTATTGTGTTTGAAGCAGAGATTAAAAAGAAAAGGGTATACATGGCAGAGACTGCAAGCCAGATAACTATAGATTAAGGTGTTGGGGGTCTTGCGGCGCCACCTAGTCTAATAGCAATCGGTGTGTGATGGCTGGGGTGGGAGGGATGGAGGGGCGTACAATAGTGTCTCAGCCTTGGGTGCTGGAGGACCTTGTCCCGGCTCTGACAAGACGTCACCAGATGGCACACAATGGGCGCAAACAAGAGTTCAAACGATTGTGGCACTTTGTGCAGGAAACGTAGGGGATCTTAAAGGTCCGATCTGCCGTGATGGTCATAATCGTTGCGCGTTTCACAGCCTTGTCCGCCTAATCACACACAGGTACCCATGTTGCGAGATCACGGAAATGATTGATCATCGCGCAAAAAAAAGTCATACGTGGAAAAAATATGTGGGTACATAGCTTTAGAGTACCTTCACACTATTCACATTGCATTGTGCATAGAGACGTAGCTAGAGATTATGGCGCTCTATAACAGAATTTTGATGGGGCCATCAGACCTAGGTAAAAAAATAAGGTTTGCACTCCCAACAATAGCAAGAAAGCAATGGATCTGGGTGCTAGGCATAATAAATAGGGCTGATAGCCCCGTAGACATGTAAGAAAATCAAATACACCTGCACACCAAAATTCATGCAAAGATAATTGTATTAAATATGAATACAAAAAGTGTAACAAAATCACATTAATCACAGTATAATACAAGCAGAGGCAAATAACATCCAAACAAGACACTCTGTGTTTTTGGTATACCATAACAATGTATATGACTTCAAACAGATGATAGTAAACAGCAGCACTCCACGGGAATCCACCTAACCTAACCCTCTGACGAAGGATTTTATCAGGGTAATGGACTTTTGACACTCTACTCTATCTTCTGTGGTATCCCCAGCTTCCACTTTGCATACGTTTGCTCCATTGGGATCCACTACTGCGGCGCTTATAGAGAATGTTTGGCTTATACCATAGCTTGTTTTTTGATGGTATTCCCTGCATTTTGTGGTCCTAGTTTTTACTGGACTTGCTGCTGTTTACTATCATCTGCTTGAAGTCATATACATTGTTATGGTATACCAAAAACACAGAGTGTCTTGTTTGGATGTTATTTGCCTCAGCTTGTATTATACTGTGATTAATGTGATTTTGTTACACTTTTTGTATTCATATTTAATACAGCCATCAGACTTGGGAGTAATGCCACCTGCCCCTAGCCAATGGAATATAAGTTGACTGGCCAATGTACATTTTTATGCAGTGTACACTGCAGACCGACTGTGGGCACTGAGATAAAGTCAGAGTATGGAGAAAAAGAAGAAAATAAATAGTGAACCCATTACCGCTTGGGCCCCCTTTGCTCCAGAAACCCGTAGCAGTTGCTATGGCTGCTATGGCTATTTCTACGCCCCTGATTGTGCATCCTGAAAAATAGGATCGCAATGATTTTGAAAAGTTGCACCATGCAGTATGAGTGCAATGCACCACATACAGTACATAGGCGTAAGCTTCACTGCAACTGGAATCATGCATGTCATCTGGTAAACGCTGCATGTCATTCCCACAGAATGTACCGCACTTACACGCAGATGTGATGTACCATCGCCATATGATTGCATCACATTGCAATGCGATTATATTATCTGTTGTGATCCCGTGCAAGGGATACAATGTGAAAGTATCCTAAGAGAAGAGTCAGACCCAGGGGCGTAGCAATAGACACAGCAGCCATAGCAGCTGCAATGGGGCCCTTCAGCAAAGGAGGGCCAGTGGGTATTTGATGTATTTATTCACTATTAACTTTCTTGTGTTTCTTAACCCACTGACTTTGTCTCGGTGCCTATGAACTATGTGCAGTTTTGAATGCATGAGAATGTCAATTACCCAGTTAACTCTTATCCAAAGGGTAGGGGAAAGTGGCATTCAGATGTTGAGTGCCTACCTCTGAAGGCCCCATGAAAGTTTTGCTATGGGGCCCCATAATTTCTAGCTATGCCACTGTTCAGACCCATAATATGGCTTCCTGATCCTGCGGTTTTCATCTATTTAATGAATTAACAATTTCAAATGAAATACAGAAAATTCCTAATGTGCACCGTACTCATCTACTGCATCATATCACCATCCAGGAAAATATAATCCTTGCTGGCCTTCTTACAATTCATTAGATTTTTTTTTTTTTTATTTCAATTCATTTACATGCAATCGTGCAGAAAAGTAATTCTGCATGTGGCAGACAGTAAACACATAGAAGCCTTATGCTTTTTATCTAGTCTTTATATCAGAAAGCCAGATAACGCTGAAGATGCATGGCCTAACTTTGAACACTAGTGGGAGCTTTGGTTCCATATTTGTATTTGTTTTCTTGTAAAACTCCATAAATACTCTATCTACTATATTGTACTGCCTTTTAGAAAGCCAGCATTGCAGCTACAGACATACTTTACTCATGAACATACTACTGTATATTTCCTGAGAACAGTGTCATGCTAATGGAAAAAAATAATAATAATATATATATATATATATATATATATATATATATATATATATATATACGGTATATATATATATATATATATATATATATATATATATATATATATATATATATATATATATATATATATATATATATATATATTTTTTTTTTTTTTTTTTATTTATTTTTTTTTTTTATTTACGTATATATACATATAAACTTATACACATATATCTCTGTACTAAAAAATGTTTGAGTCTCTAAATTGTATTTACATCCTCTAAATTGATGTGTTGCTTATTTTCAAATGTTACTATTACAGAAAAGTAGAGACAGTAGGACCCTGCTGGTGGTTTAAACCAGAGTTCCCAAATCCTCTCCTCAAGGCCCACCAACACAGGTGGGGTAATTAGTGTCTCAGCAGAGCTAATTTAATACCTCTATGGATTTCCACAAAACGTACTGTTGGTGGGCCTTGAGGACAGGGTTGGGGAACACTGGTTTAAACCATAAAATTACATCATCATGGATTAATTAGGGGCGTGGCGGGGGCATGACTGGAGGTTTGGCAAGGGCATGTCTTAGGGGCCATCTCACATGCGCTTCTGCCGCTGTCTCATTTAGCCAATGCTAAATTATTTTCTGCAACCGAGCAGAAAGCGTTTGGTATTGGGTCCTATTGTTTCTATCATCGCCCCGCATTTTGAGCCCCACAGGAGGCACGGAACTGATGAACGCAACCACTGCAAGATGCTACGGGCAGCGCATGAAAATGTTTGGATGACTGCAACATTTATACTATCACCGGCAAATGATGGTAAATGTACAAAGTGACCACGTGTACCAGGGGAGGACTGGGACCTTTTGGCCTGGAGGGAAACACAAACTAGAGGCCCGTTTTCACGGTAGCCTCAGCCCAAATGACATCACACATGTGCCCCATGTGCTATATGCCAGTAGTCACATGGGAAATACAGCAAGGACACATGAGGGACAACATGACAGGTAAAGTATAAATGCACTGGCATTGGGGAGCACATACAAATTTTTGAGTTACAATGGCTGGGGTTTCCGTCACGTTCATCGTTTGTGATTATCGCACTTGATCGACCACATCAGCCCGAGATTTCCCAGCAGCTCAGATTGATACATTCAACCAATTTCCACCCAGAATCAAACAGATACTTTCCCACGGACCCTGCAGGCAAGCCTCTGCTCTGCATCATGCAGTGTATATTTACCACCTTGCCCACCCTCTAATTGCTCTGTAATTGGGTGTTTATTTCCCTCAGCCAACTAGCCTAGTGGTTCACATTGATTATACAAAAACCTGAATGCAGCAGGCACTGTACCAGCCCTAAATCATTAAATGAGAGGCAGCCTGGGGGGAAATCTCCCCCCTTCCCCCTGGCCAGTCCTCCCCTGACGAGTACAAAGATTACCACATGGCTGGACGGTGTAATGGTTAAGGGCTCTGCCTCTGACGCAGGAGACCAGGGTTTGAATCTGCCTGATCAGTAAGCCAGCACCTATTCAGTAGGAGACCTTAGGCAAGTCTCCCTAACACTGCTGCTGCCTATAGAGCGCGCCCTAGTGGCTGCAGCTCTGGTGCTTTGAGTCCGCCAGGAGAAAAGCGCAATATAAATGTTAATTGTCTTGTCTTGTACATATACCTGACACATGAATGGTAGATGTTGTTTGTGCTTTGAGGTGGGCCCACTTCCTATTACTGCTAGATCTCTACAACACAAAAAACAATGTTAAGCAAATTGTGTTTGATAAACTTTCAGGAACCAACCTCACACATGTCTATTATGACAACTGAGCTGAGGATTTGCCTGTGGATGCTGCTTGTAGTTGTGATGGCAATCAATTCCGATACTAATGGCCAATGTATTTTATTGCAGGCACCCAGGGGCATAACAATAGACCCTGCAAGGGCAGGGCCAACGCTACCATAGAGGCAAAGGAGGTAATTGCCACAGGGCCCCATAGCCTGTAGGGGCCTCCCAGTGGCTACAAGAGAAAAAACTATTTTTTCAAAAAGACCTTATAGTTTTTGAGAAAATCGATTTTAAAGTTTCAAAGGAGAAAATATACACATTTAAAAACCCGCCGAATTTAACGGTTAATAGCAAATCCACCTTAAATGTTAGAAACTCTAAATTTGCAGGATATATTAAGGAGACCATTGGGAATAAGAAGAAAAAACTATTTTTCAAAAAGACCTTATAGTTTTTGAGAAAATCGATTTTAAAGTTTCAAAGGAAAAAAGTATACTTTTAAATGCGGTAAATGTCACTTTTAGTAGCAAACCTGACGGTAGTGTAATTTTACATGTATCAAAAGAAAGAGCAATACATTTCCTGACGGGGTTTCCAGGGGGTCCATACGCAGCCGCAGTGCTTTGGCCAGGGATCGCTATACAGCCGCAATATGACTGTATGAAAATCCCTGACATGTTTTGCTATTTTCCCAATTTTTTTTTTAATGTTTAGAGTGTGGGAAATGTTTTTTAAAAAATTATGTGGAGTCTCCCCTCCTGAAACTTTTTAACTCCTTGTCCCTCATGTAGACTGGGATAGCCAGACTGTGGAGCTTCGACCAATTGGGGCTTCATACCCTGACTATACCAGCTGCAAAAAAGGTCCCTTAATGCCAATGTTTGTTCTGGGGTATCTGTTGGGGGCCCCCCAGGTATATTTTACCCTGGGGCCCCATTGTTGCTTAAACCGGCCCTGTGCAAGGGATGCAGCCACAGGGGGGACCAGAAGCCACAGGGGGCCTCGTCCTGAGACACTCAACTAAGGGCAAGAAGAGAAAATACACTTTATGCTCTCTGCACAATTGTTCTAATAACTGCATCTGCTCAGCCACTGATAAGGAATCATACAACGTTTTGCAGACAGTGATTTGTAGAAAGTCCTTATTCATTGTTCAGCAGGGTCTTGTGTACAGCGTCCAGACCCCTACCTCTCTACCCCTAGTGCTCTGTACTGAAGTTATGCTGGAGAAGTTTGCAGAGCCATTTCTGCTCCATCAGAGATGGCCAGAGTAAGTATAATAACCTGAGGCTGGTAGAACCCTTGTCTGTCAGTTTTCTGTATGCATTTTCTGCACACCATGGGCCATATGCAACTCACTTTTTCTTTTAAATTAACTTTTTAGTGCTTTGCAATGGAAAAAGTACCAAAAGTAGGATGAAAAAGTACTGTCAAAATTATTTTGAGTATGTGTATGCTTGCTGGTGGTGTAAAAGGCATTTTATTTACAAGTTGTGAAAATATCCCCTAGGAGAAAACAATGTAATTGATAGAGAAAATGTGTGCAGTGCTTCACTGCTGTCTGTTTTTATCTGCGTGGGAAAACACATTCAAGTTTGCACTAGCCAAATAAATAACATTGATTTTCAGTTTACCTGTGCAGAAGGGGGGTGGGGGGTGTTTGGCGGGAGCGGGGCCCATCCAAAGTTTCACAGGGGGGCCCAGTGATTTCTACTTACGCCCATGCAGACCCCCCTATACATATCAGTACCTTTGGATCTGGCAACAGGTGATGGCATCTCAGTGAAGAAACAGCCACCTTCCAAAATGAGGCTGGCCATAAACGCCACCACCAAGTTCCAGTACAGATGGAGAAGTTGCAGCCTAGTGGGAGTTACAGAGAAAGTGGAAGGGTGGCCAAGCATGGCATGACCCTTTGCGACCTCAGATCGCAGTCACTGATCCTACCCATTCTCAGTCTCCCTTATAGCTATGCACCCAGCCTCCAGTCTCCCATCCTCCCCATCTGCGGTCTGCCATACAGCCACACACCTTGTCCAAAGTCTACCACCTTCCCAGCTTGTAGTTTTCTCTCCAGCTATCCACCCACACAGCCTACAATTTTCTACCCACCCATCCCACAGTCTCCCACCCATCCTTCAGTCACATGCCCAGCCATTGATCAAACCTGCAGTCTCCTACTCCACCATCTTGCAGTTTCCAACCCAATTAGCCGACAATCATCCTCCCACCTAGCCAGCTACCCACCCACCTAGACTGCAGTCTCCCACCCAGCATGCCACACGCCCTGCAGAGTAGTGTCTAAAGCTGGCCATACACTGGCCCTATTTGCGCCCGTTTCGACAGCAGATTCGATCACTGGGATCGAATCTGCTGCCAATCGTTCACGCTACACGCCGAATTTCGATCCATTTCGTCCGATCCCGTCGATCGTGCCGTGCGGAAAATAACCGTCGATCGCCCGCGGGTAAAGAGCGCATCGCTAGCGGCGTTCGAGTGCCTGACGACCGACGCAATAGAGCCCGCATACATTACCTGCTCCGCCTGCGCGACTCCAGTCTCCCGGTCACCGCTGCTCTGTCTGCGCTCTGGTCTCCAGGTCTGGCATGCCTCACTTCTTCTAGCCCGGCAGGAAGTTTAAACAGTAGAGCGCCCTCTACTGTTTAAACTTCCTGCCGGGCTAGAAGAAGTGAGGCATGCCGGACCTGGAGACCAGAGCGCAGACAGAGCAGCGGTGACCGGGAGACTGCAGTCGCGCCGGCGGAGCAGGTAATGTATGCGGGCGGGCGGGGGCAGCAGCAGCAGTACCACCACAACAGATTGTGAACGGTTTCAGGCTGAAATCGGTTCACAATCTGTTTGCTGTAAAGGTAGCCATACGATCCCTCTCTGATCAGATTCGATCAGAGAGGGATCTATCTGTTGGTCGAATCTGATGGCAAATCGACCAGTGTATGGCCACCTTAAGTCCACCAAGCCATCAGCTTATTATGTTTTGGGAGACACACTGCCTAATTATGTTATTTAAGGGGATACTGATTAGTTGTGTTTTTAAGAGGATATTCTGTCTAATTATGTTGTTTAAGGGAGCACTCCACCTAATTGTGTTATTTTCAGTGCTCTGCAATTGAAAAAGTACCAAAAAGTGCTATCAGATTTATTCTGAGTATATTCTTGCTTGCTGGTGGCTTAAAAGGCATTTAATTTATAAGGTGTTAAAATATCACCTAGAAGAGGTATTAGGAGAAAAAAATGAATTGAATAAGGGTATTTTATTGCATGTCATATGATTGTATGATATTATGGGGTTGAATTATTATAACAAATAGCATGCCTTATCAGAGTTAACATGCCTTATCAAAGTTAACATGCCTTATCAGAGTTAACACACCTTATCAGAGTTAGCGTGCCATATCAGAGTAGCATAGCAAGCGCTATGAACGTATGCCTGCTAATTGGCAATGACGAGAGCTCCACTCGTCCTGCCTTGAGCCCCTGCTGGTCCAATCACTTTAAAGGACATTAACCCCGCACTTTGATTGGTTACATGGTTTGTGTATGGATTGTTGCCTGGGTCCTGCACATTCTGGACCTCGCTGATCTTCCACCAGTTCTAGGGGTGCCAAGGCATCGGATGCTCGGAGGGCAGTGGGGGGTCATTCTGGGTAGAGACAGTTTGGGGGAAAAGGTCCATAAGACACCCCTGCACCATAGACCACCAACCAGGTTTAGTATATTTTTTTGCCCTCTAAACCTAGGTGCGTCTTATGGTCCAGAGCATCTTATAGTCCTAAAAATACGGTATATGAAGTTCTCCGTATCCATTTCTCACTAATCTTGAGATACTATCCCACCTGGAAGTTGGAACCTTCACTCCTCCCATGAAATCCTCCTTTCCTCTAGCGTGGACAACTTCCTCTTTCTTGCATGCAGGATTTTTCACCTGTCGCTCTCCTACAGCTTATCTGTCATGCTCCAAGCCTGGAACCCTTTAAAACACACGTTTAAAACAATCCTCTTGCTTTAAACTTATAATTAGTTATAGCCAGATGTTGAGGCTTACAGCCTCATTCACCAGCCTATCTTCTCCTTACCTTGTGTCTCTACCCCACTACCCTCTAGAGTAGACTATAAGCTAGCAAGGACAGGGTCCTCCCCCTACATATATATTATATAGCCCTGTCCACAAATGATCATGACCATACTTACTTTTTGCCACAACGTGCTATTATGTGCACTTCAGTATCACATATCCATTGGTGTTCTCATCCTAGCAATACCCTGGTGAGAAAAGATCATATTATAGTTCTTATTATAATACCTCTCCCTGGTGGTCTAGAGGCTAGGCTTCGGCACTCTCACTGGGTTGGTTCGATTCCCAGTCAGGGAAGGCCTCCTTCCCTACCTCTTGTTTCCCCCATTTCTTTAGATTGCACATTCGCTAGGGCAGGGCTCTCTCAACCTTTTGTGTCTTGGAATTTTAATTATTTAATTGCTTGCACTCTGTTATACATTTTATTCATCATGTTACATCTGCAGTGGCGGCTCCAGGGTTTTTTGGGAGGGGTGCTATGCAGGTGCTGGACCAACTTCTGGGATAGCCGGTGACCCGTGGCGCACTTTGCACGCGCAGCAAAAAATTGGTGTGTCTATAACCTGCAGCGCACAAAGCGCGCCGTGGCAAAAATGGGCGTGGCCATGACCGGATGAGGACGGAGCTAACTGTAATTTAAAGTGAACCCGAGGTAAGGGGAATATGGAGGCTGCCATATTTATTTCCTTTTAAACAATACTAGTTGCCTGGCAGCCCTGCTGATCTATTTGGCTGCAGTAGTGAACTGAATTACACCATAAACAAGCATGCAGCTAATCTTGTCAGTTCTGACAGTATTGTCAGAAACCCCCGACCTGCTGCATGCTTGTTCAGGGTCTATGGTTGAGAGAATAAGAGGCAGAGGACCAGCACGGCAGCCAAGCAACTGGTATTGCTTAAAAGGAGATAAATATGGCAGCCTCAATATTATTTTCACCTCGGGTTCCCTTTAAAAGTGCAACGCAAAGACAGTGGGCCCAAATTTTGGTGATCCTTTCCCCAGAAAATTCACATAATTGTGCAAGTTTTCTCAAGAATTTACACGTAATGTGAGGAAAATACGTTCAACCATGTTGGCAGATTTGACCAGAAAATACGTTCAATCATGTGGCAGATTTGACCAGAAAACAATTCAATCATGTCTGCAGATTTGACCAGAAAATATGTGCAATCATGTGGCAGATTTGACCAGAAAATACTTGCAATCATGTGGCAGACTAGACCAGAAAATACGTTCAATCATGTGGCAGACTTGACCAGAAAACACTTCAATCATGTGGCAGATTTGACCAGAAAACACTTCAATCATGTGACAGACTTGCCCAGAAAACACTTCAATCATGTGGCAGACTTGCCCAGAAAACACTTCAATCATGTGGTATACTTGTCCAGAAAACACTTCAATCATGTGGCAGACTTGCCCAGAAAACACATTAATCATGTGGCAGACTTGCCCAGAAAATATACCTGTTAATAAATAAAAAAAAAAACATTTACTCACCTGCTGAGGAACTCCTGTCCCGGCCTCCGTCCGGCGTGCAGCTCCAACGATCCTCTGCCAGCCAGCAACTGAAACTCCTGTGCTGAGAGCAGTGCTGCGGGAAAATGGCGCCTCAAGCCCTGCACTGCCGACTCGAAGTCTCCAGAGCAGGGCTTCGGATGCCATTTTCCCGTAGCCCTGCTCTGCCGCTGCCGGAGCTGCGGGCTGCTGCTGCCGGTGTACTGACGTGACGTGCTTTAAAGCATCTTGCATGTGTATACATCAATCAGGGAGTGTAATTAGAGTACTGCTTCACATTGACACATCAAACTCACTGTGTAACGCACCGCAAACAGCTATTTGTGTTGTGACAGCCGTGCTGGACTGGTGCGCACCATGGCGAGAGGGCAGGCGATAGCGGTTTTCAAGCCCATATGGTCGCCAGGCTGAGGTAGCTCAATGACAGAACAACAGTGATTGTCCAGCTGATCGAATTTGGTCTGTCCACAATGAAGTAACAACCTTATTATCTTTGGTGTACCACCCCCGGGACACTCATATAGCCGGCGGTCATTGCTTCATTGTGATACACAAGCCCTTTCACCGCGGCAAGGTAACAATCACAAAGGGTAATTGACACATGTACATGCCTTTTGTTTTGTTGTTGCAGCCGCAGTGCAGCCATAAAAATTAGGCAGGCATGTACACGCACCAGAAAAATTATTATAGCGGCCACTGCTAGCAGCGGCCTTAAAAATTCAGGAATCTGCCTGGAGTCCTGGACCCTGTTGGTGGTGGCGGAGAAGGCAGTCAAGCGGCCTGCAGGCAGAAATGCTGTGTGGGGACCGACTTAGTCATGGGGCAGGCAGTCACATGGCGTGCAGGCAGAGATGCTGTGTGTGGGGACTGACTTAGTCTTCGGTTGTGCAGTAGCCCTCCGAGATCCATGCCTCATTCATTTTGATAAAGGTGAGGTACTGAACACTTTTTTTACTTAGGTGACTTCTCTTCTCAGTGACAATGCCTCCAGCTGCGCAGGACAGGACGCTTGAGGCAGGGCAAGACAGAAGTTGGATGGCAAATTGTAACAGCTCTGGCCACAGGTCAAGCCTGTGCACCCAGTAGTCCAAGGGTTCATCGCTGCTCACAGTGTCTACATCCACACTTAAGGCCAGGTAGTCGGCTACCTGACGGTCCAGGCGTTGGTGGAGGATGGATCCGGAAGCGCTAAGGCAAGGCGTTGGACTAAAGAATGTGTCCGAAATCACCATGAGATCGCTGGAGTGTCCTGTCCTTGCCTGCGTGGAGATGGGAGAAGGATTACTGACAGTGGTACCTTTATTGCGTTGTGCTGTGACATCACCCTTAAACGCATTGTAAAGCATAGTTGCCAGCTTGTTCTGCAAGTGCTGCATCCTTTCTGCCTTCTGGTGATTTGGAAACATCTCCGCCACTTTGTGCCTATATCGAGGGTCTAGTAGCGTGGCCACCCAGTACAGCTCATTTCCTTGAGTTTTTTTATACAGGGTTCCTTCAACAGGCTGGACAGCATGAAAGACGCCATCTGCACAAAGTTGAATGCAGACGTACTATCCATCTCCTCTTTCTCTTCCTCAGTGATGTCAGCTAAGTTCTCCTCCTCCCCCCAGCCACGGACAATACCACGGGAAAGTTGAGCAGCACAAGCCCCCTGCGACACCTGCTGCGGTTGTTCTTCCGCCTCATCCTCCTCCTCCAAAATAACACCTTCCTCATCATCTGACTCCTCTTCTCCAAAACGACTCTTCCTCCTCCTCCCCCCTGTTGCCGCAGGTGTTGAGGAATCATCTGCTTCTGCTAAGAATTGATCCCACAACTCTTCCTCCCATTCCTGTTCCTGTTCCCACTCCTCCACAGCTTAATCCACTCTACGCATGGCACGCTCCAGGAAGAAGGCATATGGGATCATGTCGCTAATGGCGCCTGCACTGCGACTCACCAGGTTTGTCACCTCCTCAAAGGGCCGCATGAGCCTGCAGGCATTTTGCATCAGTGTCCAGTACTTCAACCAGAACATCCCCATCTCCCCAGACCGTGTCCTTTGACTGTAGTTGTAGAGATACTGTTTGACGGCTTTCTCCTGTTGTAGCAGAAGTTCGAACATCAGGAGGGTCGAATTCCAGCAAGTCGGGCTATTGCAAATCAAGCGTCTCACCGCCAAGTTGTTTCTCCGCTGAATATCGGCAAAGCATTCCATGGCCGTGTAAGACCGCCTGAAATGCCCACACATCTTCCTGGACTGCTTTAGGATGTCGTGTAAGCCTGGGTAATTGGACACAAATCTCTGAATTACGAGATTGAGCACATGTGCCATGCAGGGTACATGTGTCAACTTTCCCAAATTCAAAACCGAAATGAGATTGCTGCCGTTGTCACACACCACGTTGCCGATCTCCAGTTGGTGCGGGGTCAGCCACTGATCCACCTGTTTGTTCAGAGCAGCCAGGAGAGCTGCTCCAGTGTGACTCTCCGCTTTGAGGCAAGACATGTCTAAGATGGCGTGACACCGTCATACCTGGCATGCAACATAGGCCCTGGGCAGCTGGGGCTGTGTAGCTGGAGAGGAGATCGCAGCACCAGTAGAGTTGCGCTGCCACTCAGCCAAGGAGGAGGAGGCAGACGACAGCGAAGAGGATGTAGCAGGAGGAGAGGAGGTGGCAGTAGGCCTGCCTGCAAACCGTGGAGGTGTCACAAGCTGCACAGCCACGTACTCCCTGCTTGTCAGCGGTCACCAGGTTGACCCAATGGGCTGTGTAAGTAATGTACCTGCCCTGATCGTACTTGGCAGACCAGGCATCCGTGGTCAGATGGACCCTTGACCCAACGCTGTGTGCCAGAGATGACAACACTTGCCTCTCAACTTCATGGAACAGTTTGGGTATCGCCTTTTTAGAGAAATAATTGTGGCCTGGTATCTTCCACTGCGGTGTACCAATGGCCACAAATTTACAAAAAGCCTCAGAGTCCACCAGCTGGTATGGTAACAGCTGGCGAGCTAACATTTCCGCCAAGCCAGCTGTCAGACGCTGGGCAAGGGGGTAACTGGCAGAAATTGGCTTCTTCCGCTTAAAGATTTCCCTCACAGACACCTGACTTCTGCTGTGGGCAGAGGAGCAGGAACCGCTCAAGGTGAGAGGCGGAGTGGAGGAGGGTGGCTGTGATTGTGAAGGTGCAAGGGAGAAAGTGGCTGAAGATGCTGCACCTGAAGGAGGAAGAGGAGAAGGAGGGTGGCTTTTCTTTTGTGTGCTGCTTTTCCTCTGGTGCTCTTCCCATTGAGTTTGTGCCTTTTCTGCATGTGCCTTCATAAGGCAGCTGTCCCTACGTGGTTGTTGGCCGTTTCCACGGCTCAATTTTTGGAGGCAGAGAGAACAGATGGCATTGCTCTGATCTAAGGCAGACACACAAAAACATTTCCAAACCGCTGAGCCCCCCTGGGGTGATGGCACTATGGTGGCATCAGCAGCTGACGTTGAAGGGCATGTTGGCTGGCTGTCCATAGGTGGCGATACATGGCGCCAGACACTGCCACCAGCTGTTTCTGACGATGAGCTCCCTCTGCTTCTTTCAGGAACTCATATCCTCCTACTCCTCTCCTTTCATCATCCTCCTCCTTACACGTTACGTCCATAGTGTCACCTAACTCAGACATATGAGGTGGTGTAACTTGCTTAGCGCCTTCATCTTGTTGTAACAGTAGTTGATGTGAATCAGTTAATTCCCCACCAAATAACTCCTGCGAAGTGTCAAATGGAACAGATGTGGTGCTAGTAGTAGCGCTGGTAGCTCTGGAAGATGAGGTGTTCTGTGTTAAATAGTCAACCACATCCTGACAATCTAGGGAGTTGATGGGACGTGCCTTCTTCTGAGCACTGTACTTTGATCCAGGGCCGCATGAAATCACATCAGCGCGACCTCGAACAGACCTGCCGGGTGGCCTTCCTCTGGGTCTTCCTCTGCCTCTACCTGTTTTGTCCATATTGGGAGGGATAAAGTGAAAGGTATGCACTGACTTGACTAATACAATGTGCAGTCAAACAGGTGCAGTTAAAAGGTATGCACAGAGTGGTATATCACACTGTGTGCGCTCACGTAGATAGGTGGGTGCACTGAATAACAGGTAGGTATATGCAGTGATGGGTATTACAAATGTGCACCTGTCACACACACGTACCGTGAACAGGTACAGTGACTGGTGGTATTAAATAGCACACTGCGTGCGCTCACGTAGGTAGGTGGGTGCATTGAACAACAGGTAGGTATATGCAGTGATGGGTATTACAAATGTGCACCTGTCACACACACGTACCGTGAACAGGTACAGCGACGTGTGGTATTAAATATCACACTGCGTGCGCTTACGTGGGTAGGTGGGTGCACTGAACAACAGGTAGGTGGGTATATGCAGTGATGGGTATTACAAATGTGCACCTGCCACACACACGTACCGTGAACAGGTGCAGTGACTGGTGGTATTAAATATCTCACTGTGTGCGCTCACGTAGGTAGGTGGGTGCACTGAACAACAGGTAGGTGGGTGCACTGAACAACAGGTAGGTATATGCAGTGATGCTGGGTATTACAAATGTGCACCTGTCACACACACGTACCGTGAACAGGTACAGTGACTGGTGGTATTAAATAGTACACTACATGCGCTAACGTAGGTAGGTGGGTGCACTGAACAACAGGTAGGTATATGCAGTGATGGGTATTACAAATGTGCACCTGTCACACACACGTACCGTGAACAGGTACAGTGACTGGTGGTATTAAATTTCTCACTGTGTGCGCTCACGTAGGTAGGTCGGTACACTGAACAACAGGTAGGTATATGCAGTGATGGGTATTACAAATGTGCACCTGTCACACACACGTACCGTGAACAGGTACAGTGACTGGTGGTATTAAATTTCTCACTGTGTGCGCTCACGTAGGTAGGTCGGTGCACTGAACAACAGGTAGGTATATGCAGTGATGGGTATTACAAATGTGCACCTGTCACACAAACGTACCGTGAACAAACCATTACTGCTTAATTAACACTTTAACGGTATAACTGGGTAGGAGTTGTTGGGGAGGCGCCCAATCTGTGCAACTGTAATTAAGACTTACCATATATACTCAAATACAAGTCGACCTCGTGTATAAGTCGACTCCAATATTCAACCCTCTTAAGCTGGAAATTTTTATTGACTCAAGTATAGGTCTACCCAGCAAAGTTAATGGCTGCACTTGGGGCTCAGGAGGGGTTAATGACTGCACTGCATACAGTATTGCAGCAATTAACCCTTCCTGTCCTACAAGTGCAGCCAATACCTCCTCCAGGCTCCCAAGTGCAGCAATTATTCACTCCCCCTCCTGCAGCCCAGTATTCCCCCCCCCCCCCCCCCCCCACACCTTTCCTTGTTAATTGCTGTGGCCAGGACTTTCAGACCTGTGTTCTCTTGGCATTTCCTTTCCTCAAAGTATCACTTACCACTGGGTAAATTGCTGCAAATGGGAATGTCACTATTAATACACTCATTATTCAGAACTAAATTTCTAGACTTATACTCGAGTATATACAGTATCTCATCTATATAGGTAAAAAGAGGTATCTTACTTCTAATGAAGACTTACAGGTGGAAAAACAGGGAGTCTTTATTATAAAAGCAGTTACACTGTAGACCTGTCCACAGTCTATTGTCTACAGTATAACCATTTTTATAATAAAGACTCCCTGTTTTTCCACCTCTGTGAGTCTTCATTAGTGGTAAGATACCTCTTTTTACCTATATAGAGGAGATAAGTCTTAATTACAGTTGCACAGATTGGGCACCTCCCCAACAACTCCTACCCAGTTATACCATTATAGTGTTAATTAAGCAGTAATGGTTTTAGACCCTCTATATTGATTGATGCAACTCTTCTGAATTTCTAGGACAATATTTAGACTTGTAAAGAACCAGGCTGTATGTAAGCAATATATTTTTTGTGGGTATTTTTGTAATGTACATTCTTACTCTACATAAGATTGAGATACCACAACATTAATCTATTAACCTTTCAGCAATGTGCACTATATGACCGATATGACCAGGTGGAAGTTTCTGAATGTTCTCCCCCCCCCCCCCCCCCCCACCCCCGTCTTGGTTCTACATATAGGCAGGATTTGAGATTGCGTGTTTTTCAAGCTGAGGTGCTTTTGATATTTCCTTCTGGATCTCAGAAAATGCCCAAGAATTAATGAAAAGAAGAAAGCAAGCAATTAGCCTATTTGGTATTACCTGGCTATTCTGTAACAGCTCCAAACATTAATTGGAAGGAGGAGATACAATATTTGATATTGTCCTCAGTTGCCTCACTAATCTTAATGCCTTTATGCAATGGTGACATTATCCTTGTGCATCCTCACATTCTTATACAGGATATAGACTGGAGGAAAGGTATTAATGTGCAGAGCGCCACAGCCGAGATTAATGGGTAGAAGTTAAGTCAGCCCTGGCTCGCTTCCATTTGGCCACCACACTTTTGCAACCTATTTATCAAACACTATTAATGTAATGAGCTTGTAAGCCACCCAGCTCATTACAATAATAATACAGTTCAGTGAACTCAGTGCTGGTATTCTGGGGATAAAGATAGATACACGGCTTTGTTACAGTTATTGCGGCCTGCCAAGAGCCTACAGGACCCAGACATTGATTTTCACATCACTCTTAACAGCTGAACATGTCGTAAACTAAGCTTAGAAAACAAGCAACACCAGCCCAGGCCTTTACATTCCTCCAACACTTTGCTTAATAATAATAATAATAATAATAATAATAATAATAATAACCAATGTATGTCAAATATTATTAAATCAGTATATTGTGCACTTTAATGACAATTGTATATTTATGTGTATAATAAGTTGGAGGAAACAACCTGCATGCTATACGACTACTGTAAATAAACATCGTCCCTCTGCACCTGACCATCCCACTGCCTAAAGTGTACCCGAGGTGACGTGACATGATGAGATAAACATGTGTATGTACAGTATTAAAAATATTAATAACCAGGCTGTTTTTCTTTTGTTGTCTGAAAGAGTTAATTTTTAGGCATGCAAGTGACAGCTTCTGTCTCGTCGAGCATATAGTAAACCTCACTGATAAGCAAATGACAGCCATAAAAGTTTTCCTGGTAAAATATAACATCTAGAGGCAGGGGAGAGATAGAAAAAGGTCAATAGTTCATGTATTTTAACTCTGGGACACTTCATAGGCTGCCATCGAGCAGAGACAACAAAACATTCAATCTAAGTTAAAAAAGAGTATAACGCTCACAGTAAAGTCCTTTAAATATTGCACATATATTCCAAATAATGACATCAAAGTCCCCAAGTTGGTTCAAATATAGCAGTTCAAATTCAATTTAAATGCGCAGATTCCTTTCCATAAATTTTCTCACAATACTCCAGGCAGCTTCAGAGACAGAAATGCCTCTACCACACACTACTGTGAGCAACTCACCGTGTGGTAAGACCTCCACTCAGGTCTATTCGCACCTTGGGACCGTTCCCGGGTCGTCCCCCTCACGATCTTAACTTGGGATACCTTCTGCACACAGCCTCAGATCAGCACATATCGACCTCCATAAACTGCAATAAAAAAACTTCCCCATAGTGTAAAACCTCAATCATTTATTAAACAATAAAATTGAAATGCACTCGCATGTTCCTTTAAAATCAAATCGCACAGAGTAATTTTGACACGGGCTCTCCTCCGCTAGTTGGCTAGCAATCCTCGATCGCGTCTCTAGAGCCACGGGAACGGAA
Organism: Hyperolius riggenbachi; assembly: GCF_040937935.1. Taxonomy (NCBI): domain Eukaryota; kingdom Metazoa; phylum Chordata; class Amphibia; order Anura; family Hyperoliidae; genus Hyperolius; species Hyperolius riggenbachi. The sequence continues at coordinate 87,257,543 of NC_090650.1, forward strand.
ATCCGCTATCTGTGTGGTTCAAAGACGCCCGCCTGCTTCACCACGCTGTCCTCGCCAGGGTCCCTTCCATGTCAAAGCTCTGCCCTACCGGTTTCATCATTCATGACTCATCAGGGGCTTGGAGCTTGACGCATTGTGGACTCTGCTGCTAAACGCACTTTGGAGGAGTTGAGCGCCGAAGGGGCAGGGATCGGCTTATTCTAATAGAGTCCACAATGCGTCAAGCTCCAAGCCCCTGATGAGTCATGAATGACGAAACCGGTAGGGCAGAGCTTTGACACGGAAGGGACCCTGGCAAGGACAGCATGGTGAAGCAGGCGGGCGACTTTGAGCCACAGAGATATCCCCCTCCGCCGCAAGGGAAGAGTGCTATCCACTACACCACTGCGCTGCTGCTATGGACAGCCTCTCATGTCAATCATGCAGCCATCTTTCATAGGCAGTTCCTCCATGCGCAATTATTTCCAATTCTTTTTTCTCTCGTCTTCTTCTGTGTCCAGCCTCCATATTTATGGAACATCTCCCTGACTCACAGCAGCTAATACATATGCATCATGTGATAGAGTTTGCATGTATGAGGAAGGGCATGGATGACAGTGTGGCATTGATAGTTCACTGGCTGCAATAGAAACTACCAGACTGAGGGTTTTTGTAAACATAATGTGGAGTGATTCACAATGTGCTGGAGGGGATTGGTGTAGATTAGCTGAGCACTCACCAAGTATTCTAGACCCAAAGCTATACGGGTCACGCTAGCCTTCGGGACCTTTGTGGGCATCCCCTGCCTCTCCAGCTAGAACACCAACAGGTCTCCTTTTCACCACTGGTATACTGATCCTTTATTGAGGTGATTAAAGGATCAATAAACCAGTAGTGAAAAGGAGACCTGTTTGTTTTCAGGAGAGGCGGGGGATGTCCACAAAGGTCTCTTATAGCTTTTGGTCCATAATACTCTGTGAATGCTCAACTTATTGGGTGTGGTGGAGGAATCTTTAACTCTGTCCACTCTTCACAAATAGATGTTACAAGATATACATGTTAATGGACTTTTACTGAATCCGGCTTTACGGTTACACTGGACTTGTTTTAATTGATTCCTTTAGTGCACAGGAGTATTTTGTGAATCATTTGTGAAGGTTTTTTTTTTTTTACTGTGCGTACCTCCAAGCATACTGTGTGCATTTTGCACTCCTTAAAGGGAAGATCCGAGGGGAAAAAAAGAACAAGTTCTACTTATCAGGGCCTTCCTTCAGCACCTGGCAGCTGATATGTCCCACGCCCAGGGTCCCCTCTGTTGCAGATGCCAACCTTGCCAGGTTGTCATCTTCTGCGCCTGTGCAGAACGCCCCCGGCCACTGGAGCGCGACCACGCACTTGCACAGGCGCAGAAGATGCCAACCTGACCCACCACGATGGATGGCATCAAGGAAGCTTGACGTATACATGGCAAAGCTCTTGGGGATGAATGGAGAAAGCCCATTCATTGTTGCACTGCCACATAGCTGGCCAAAGCTAGCTAATATTTCACCTATTAGTGGTACAGCCAGACCCCGCTGGAGAGAGGAGCACATTATTCATGGACCAGTCTCCAGGAATGTGGAGGCCACAAAGGTTCTCTGTGAGTGTCTCTCCCTGTCCCAACACAAGTCATTAGCAAGGATCGCCCTGACCCCTTAGTAGAAAGCTCTTTCAAAATTGGTCCACCCATCGGTTTCATTATTAGGGAAGATTCCGCATGTTCAGCTAATTCAATAGTCATCCAAAAGCTCCATATACATGAAGAACATACCAGTACAACACTAAACCCTTCATTACTCTAATATATGTATAGAAGATTGCTCTCTCTCTCATGGTCTCCCTCCCATTCCAAAGCTTCTCTTTTTTTTATTCTTTTGGGCCCCGTGCAATAGTGGAAGCATCAAATCCATGGCAGAGCACTTAAACAGCTGCAGGAAATTTGTTTTACAAGGCTGGTTTTAACTGAATTACCTGCTGTGCACCACATTGCTATTGTTTGTGAATTGAATGATGGGAAAGGCAAGTCTGTGATTTCATTTGTTCAGACCGATTAGTCACACGTTGCATACAGTATCATTTGCTTGTCACTTAATGACTGTCCAGCCTGCCTGAATCATTAGCGCTGCCGGGTAATGAAAGGAAGACAGAGGCATAATGACGAGATGAAGGAAGCGGGGTGCTGTTTTACCTAAAAGAAATGGTGCGCGCAGATCCAGCGCAGCTGCAGGTGTTCCGATGACAATGTGGGAAGCAGTTAGCTTCCAATTTAGCAGAAAATTAAGAACGAAAAAACTGTTATTTGTGAGAGAAGATACTCATCGCAGGCAATCATCCGTTCCCCGTGTCCACAAGATGAGCATTCAGCTGTCTTTGTCGTGACTTAAAACAATTGGTATTTTGGGCTGCATTCAACACCAGATTGGCGCTTATTATCCGCCGTTTATTCTTCCTTGTGATATTTTGTTTCTGTCCGCCGAAGCCCCTCCCCCTCCTGTTTTTATGGTTAATTTACTGGCTTGAATGTAAAGTCATTTATGCTGAAATATTTGGATGGTGTCTTGTGCATTATGGGATGAGCTGTGTGCAGTTTAGCTTGAGAGGGGTATTGTGTTTACTGATCGCAGAACAAAGGAGATTGGTTGCTTCCAAATACCTCTGTGGTGGAGGGGCGCTTTTAAGTCCCTTTGTAAATGATGCAGTCAGTCAGTTGCTATAGCTCAGATGGAGAAAAGAATGCTAAATCAGTAAAGTCACAAAGCATCCAGCCTGGCATTCATTACATCATTGGATGTTGTGCAAAGGTGTTGTTAAAAGGCCATGACAAATGTAATTGTGCGCTGCTAAAGCTAAATTGGGGCATAAAGTTTGTTTGTGGCTTCTGATTGATCAGGCTTGCAGTACAGTTGGAGTTTTTGTAATTGCACTTTTTTATTGCACTTTACTGTGTCCACAGCAAAGAAGCAGGCAGGGGCGTAACATTACACCCTGCAAGGGATGCAGCTGCAGGGGGCCCTGTGGGAGGAGAAGTTTATTTTTCCTGTCCTAAGAGACTGACAACTAAGGGCATGGAGAGAAAAAGCTTTCTGTTCTCTGTACAATTGTTCTAATGACTGCATCTGCTCAGTCACTGATAAGGAATCATACAAAGTTTTGCAGACAAATATTTGTAGGCAGCCCCTATTTAGTGTGCAGCAGGCTTCTGTGTACAGCGCCCAGCCCACAACCTCTCTACCACTCCCCAATTGCTCTGTACTGTATTGATGCTGGAGAAGTCTGCAGAGCCAGTTCTGCTCCATCAGAGATGGACAGAGTGAGTGTAATAAGCTGAGGTTTGGGAGCACACTTGTCAGTCGGTTTTCTGTATGCGTTTTCCGCACACCATGTGTGTCTGCATGTGTGAAAACATTCATGTTTTATCACAGAAGCTAATGTATTTGATAGAGAAAATGCCTGTAGTGCTTTATCGCTGTCTGTTTTTAACTGCATGGGGAACACACATTCAAGTGTGCACTAGCCAACGGAATAACATTGGTTCTCAGTTTACCTGTGCAGGAAAAGCGGGGGAGGGGCGCCCATCCAAAGTTTCACAGGGGGGCCCAGTGATTTCTAGTTACGCCCCTGGAAGCAGGCATAGCTTAAAGGACCACTGTAGCGAAAAATGTAAGCAGTTAAAGTCTAATGGAATGAACAGGTTTTGGGGCAGTCCAGCTCCTCATGGGGGATTCCCAGGGTTTTCTTTGTTTTCAAGTTTAACTGCCAAAATAGTAAGATACCAGCCAGCCAGCCTCCCTACTTACTTAACAGTTAGACTTAACAAGTGCCTTTCAGGGAATGCTTTTGAAAACAAAGAAAACTCAAAGAATCCCCCATGAGGAGATGGACTAGTCCAAAACCTGTCGGTTCTGTCAGATTTTAACAGCTTACTTTTTTTCGCTTTAGTGGTCCTTTGACATTGTACAAATACAGCTAGGTGTAAAAGCCATACAGGCACTGAATTATTGTCACCTGGAATGATCATTAGTGATCTTTCCAGGTGAGAGTTTAAAGCAGGGGGATCGCTCAGAAACAGCCTTATCAGTCCACCGACAGACTGTACACACGCTGTACTGTCTGCTGAAAACACGCCCAGCAGGAGGTGACGACGGACCCGTCGTTGCCTTTGATTAGGCGTGTGTACGGACCTTTAGGGATGTTTGTGAAAAGAGGCACCGCTCAACATGGGCTATGTGGTGTAGAAGGGAGGTTGATGATGATTGGAGGACAAGAGGGCGGCACAAAACATTAGTGGTTGTTCATGGTGGTTATTAGCAGTCCTTCATGGGAAGGGGACAGCGGGACAATGTCACATTGGAAGAAACATACACATTACATAATATGAACAACAAGTGAATTAGGCCCTTCCAGATCACTTATCTATCCCTATTTGGATAAGTATCCCAGTATAGTATCTAGGAGGTATGGCGGCTACGGTTTTTTTTTTTTCCTAGGAGATCCATTAGATGAATTTCAGGTTTGGAAACCTAGGTACCAGTAAAAAAAAGAAGACAAAAAGAGCACCAGGAGTACCAATAGTGTAGTATTTCTGGGAAATGGGAAATTAAAAGAAATAACAACTACGGTACTCACTATGCTACAAACGTGGGTTGTTATAGGCAACCTTAATTTCAGGCATGTGGAGAAAGACCATCTCCCTGCAGTTATGAGTACTTGGTTGGGTCAATGTAGGTCGCACTCCAGAAAAAAACAAAAGACCGCTGGATGCAGATGCAGAAGGGGAACCTCTGAGATAGGGGAGGAGACAATGCAAGATGGGTGGAGGGGCCCCAACTGTGATAAAATATGTAGAGAGTAGAGGTAAGTAATAAGAACAGTCTTCTCATAAAACTGATTCTAGAGACAATGGTAAGAATGTCATATTGTAAGATCTACTAAGGGACAGAGAAAACTCTTCAAATTATTCTTAAGCTGGCCATACACTGGTCGATGTGGCCCAACAATCTATCTGATGTGATCCCTCCACATATTACACACAGATTTTTTTTTATAAATCTTAACATGAAATTGAAAATCTGTGTGCACTGCCTGCCAAGTTACCAGGTCTCCCCCTCTTCCCTCCCCCCCCCCCCCCTCCGGACCATGCACAGTACTCAGCAAATCAGCTGTCTACCATACATATTCTTTCCATTGCCAGGCTCTGCTTCCTGTCTCTTCTCTCCTGAGGGCCTGTGTCATGTGATAAGCACTGGAGACCAAACACTACAGGCACTGAGGCACGCTGCTTCTGTAAGTAGTAGAAGCCTCTACTAGTACTAGAGGCCTCTACCATTTGGTTCTCCAGCACCCAAGGCTGAGACACAAAAGTGCACCCCTCTATCCCTCGCACCCAGCCGTCACACACTGATTGCTATTAGACTAAGAGGCGCCCCACGGCCCCCAGCGCCTTAATCTCTAGTTATCTGGCTTGCAGTCACTGCCATGTATACCATTTTCTTATTTCTCTCAGCATCAAACACAATAGGGGAATGATAGCTGAGTGAGTTGTGTGCCCCTTCTACACTGCGCCCTGAGGCTGGAGCCTTTCTCGCCTCTGCCTCGGCCCGGCCCTGCCCTGGAGAGAAGGGATGGGGAGGAGCGGTGGAGAGAAGTTGGTTGGCAGACAGGTGAGTGTAAGCTTAGCTGCTGGGTTGGTTGGGAGCGAGACACTCCTGACCCCCTGCTTGTGCAAAATCTTCCATCCAGTGCAATCGACCGAATCTGATCGGGAATCGTTCCCTGCTTCAGTTTCTAGCAGATTCAATTAGATCACTGAATCGGACAGATATTGATGCATAAAATTGACTAATGTATGGCCACCTTTAGTCTGCTGGCCAATATATTACATAGATGTGGTAAGATTGTACAATCAAGATTGTATGGTGAATGGTCAGCTTTACTCTTCATTGCATCCCAACACTTACATGCCTAAATACATTCTGGGAGACCAGAAATCTTTTCTACTGGCTTTAACACTTTCACTAAAAGAACATTTCTCAGAAATCACCTGCCAGCACCAAAGATGTTGCTGCCTGTAAAACATTTTAGAAAGTATATCAGGATGAGAAAAGATTTTATAATGAGCAAACACTGACTAAAGATGGCCACACACCATACAAAGATCCAAAATTTCACCAATTCGATAATTACGATCGGTTCTCCCAAAAAATAGATTTTATTTGTTTTCGGGAAATCAGATCGGATTTCCCTTTTTTTTTTTTTTTTTTTTTTTTTTGGAGATTGGACATGTTGGAAAATTCAGACCAACTTCATCAAAAATTGTATGGTGTGTGATGAATTTTCAATTACTTAAAGTACAGTTCCAATCAATTTTTTCTAAGCTTTCAATTATTTTATTCATGATTGGGGAAAAATTAGGTGTGTGGTACGTTGGTCAGATGTTTGAATTGTTACAATTAGTCAGAAAAATTGATTGTTGTTCTTGAATTGAACAGATATTTCAAATAATGTATGGTGTGTGGCCACAAAAAAAAATAGCAATTTTATTAGTTACATTATTTTGACTATTTTAGGTAAACATGAGTCGCTGTATATTACCTAGGTTTACTGAGCCCTTCCTATAAACCTGGTATAGCAATACTTTTACTTACACGTGTATAGAAACACCACATCTTGTACTTTGCCTGTATTTCCTGTGTAAACCGCTCTATTCAAGGCTACAGTGAAAGTTTTGACTGAAATTCTGAAATGTATTTGCACTGACCATTTCAATGGACGTTATTTCATTTTCTTGCTGTCAATGCTCACAGCTGTGGGAACAACGGTTGCAATTTCCCCTGTATGCTTCTTGTTAGCCAGAGCAGGAAGTCAGCTGCATTCAGATGTTCTTCAATGTAGACATATATTTAACACTCCTATATTTAGCAATTCTTTAGATACCGGGATAAATTCCCCATGTTGCAGCTAGCCACATCACAGAAGCTGGGGTATGAACCATTAGAGAAAGTCTGTTTTCTACAACGTGATCTGCATACAATGAGTATTTATAGAATCTATAGATAGCCCCAATTATTTTCTAAATGAAATGTAGGAGCTAAAAACAGAAAAGTCATATTCGTTATTGAAACTGGTGGGTTTTGTCACATTTCTGGTGTACGAAAGAACACAATCATTTGATTGGTTATTTTGAGCAAAATTGTGACTTATTAACAATGGTGATTAAGAAGAAGCAATGAAATACGTTTCTGAATAGATGCTAACATAAACATGAATAATTACTACCGGTCGTTATCGTCTATACATGCGCATAAGCTCTCCTGTGCATATGCTGAACTCCCCCCCCCCCCCCCCTCCCCCCATGCTTAGCCAAAGTCTGCCTTAGTTGTCTGGCTTGCATCCTCTAGTGTTCCATGCAGCTTTTGAACTGGCCACTAGAAGTCCCGGTTCACTATCATGTGACTGCAATGAGCCTGGAGCTCTAGTGGCCAGTTCGGAAAGTTGCAATAGTAGATGCAAGCCGGAGCTAGTACAGGTATATGTACATACTTCAGCACTCTTTGCAACATACTTTGCATATTGTGGCCCAAGGTACATCGCCCACATAGGTCAACCCCCTACTTTACTCTTAAAATGTGGGTGTCAAAAAGTCGTTCCACACCCAAAGCCATGATTGCAGTTGGGATAAAAACTGGAAATTACAGAGGAAATGTATGGGTCTTTGATTAACTGCCATCCACTGGAGGGATTGCTAGAGATAGGTAGCACCGGCTACTTATTGGGACATTCAATCCTGGGTGAAAGTTTCTCTTTCCAGATACAAGTTTATAAATATTTACACCATCCAACAAATGACCACCATGGTCATTTGTTCCATCAGTCTTAGATACTGAAAATCGCTGAAAACCTGGTGGAAACATTACTATACAGGAAGCCAGAGGGCTGCATGAAACACCAATTCAAATGCATGACCTTTATCTTCACATCAGCCCAAGAAATGATTGGCCACTCTTGGAAAACCCCATCTGTGAGCTTTGCACAGGTCCGGATCCAGCTAGTTTAGACATGTTGTTTGAAGTGCACAATGTAGTAGCAGTATGAGAAAGTTTGGTCTCCTCTCCTCAATAATTATTTCCTAGCGGAGGAGGGGAAGGAGCTTCTCGCTCCCTAATCATATCTGTGTCATTATCATATGAAAAGGAAGTGCCAGCCCTAAGACTCTTATTAGCAGCTTATTTGAGTCATATGCAACTCCCCCCCACCATTCCCCCCCCCCCACCCCCATTAATGCATCTTTCACGCTCCTTATGGATCTCTCCATCTACCTTCTTTCTACTCTTCTCTTGTTTTCCCAAATTACCCAGTTCAACTATATTTTTTCACACTTGGTTTTGTTCTCTTTAGTTTCTTAGCTTAATGGGGAGGATTATTTGTGTTACCCTGTCTTAGGTTGGTAGATTGTCATTTTATTTTAATATGTGGATTCAAAATCAGTGACAGGCATCTGCCTAAATGAAAACTTATCCACCTTACATGGTGAAAGATTGTCCATGCAGGTTGAGGGGTGCATGCCTCCAGCAGAGCCAACTTCTAAATTTGGTGATTGAGATGAGGTGGCTCTTACCTCCCTGCACACCATAGCTACGGGGATGTATTTACCATAAGGCACTGTAGGCATTTGCCTACAGGCGCCTGAAGATGAAAAGGCGGATCACTCCCCTCCCCAAGTACCCTCCTTCCCTATGTAGAGTCCTGATGAGAGTGTAAATGAGAAGTTACTCACCCAGCTCTCAGTATTCAAATGACGACATTCCACTGACTTCAGTCAGGGGCATCTATAGCTACTTAATAATGAGGATATCTCTGGCTACCTAATACAAAGGGACACCTGTAGCTACATATGAAGGGCTAAGGAAGTAAGGGAGAAGTGACAGCTGGGACAGCCAGCACACTTGCAATGCAGTTTGGTGGGGGTTTGTAGGTACTGTACATGGAGGGTGAAGTCTAGGGTGCCAGGACATCTGTGCCTATAGGCTTCTGTGAGGTAAATCCAGGCCTGCATATCTACATGTGTTTATTATGTATATATGTATGGATACATTTCACCATGGCAGCCATAGCAACTGCTATGGAGCTCATAGCCAATGGGGGCCAAATGTGAGTACCTGACGGTGATAAGGGGTTCACAGCTCGCCTCATGGAAACCCACAACGGGATCCCTGAAGCACTGAGTAGCATGAGCAGAGCATATGAGAGAAGTCACTCAGCTATCCAGGCTCCACCCACTTTCCACCATTCCTAGGCATCTCCATCTCCATGACTTCAGCACCCTCTCTCATCATGGTTCAGTGACGGGTTACTTGGCAAGAGAGGGTGCTGTAATCATAGAGATGGGGGTGCTTGCAGAAGCTAGATGGAGAAACTAGATAGTGGAGACTGGATTGGTGAGTCACTGTTATGCTCCGCTTGTGCTACTGTGCATGTGGGAATGGGGTTACATCTGGCCACCTCTACTGGGGGTTCTTATAGCTTCCTATGCTTGTGAGACTTCATTTGGCTGCATATACTGGGGGGTGGGGGTGGGGGGCTATTTCTGGCTACCTATACTGGGGGGCCCTCTGGCTAACTATAATGGTGGGGCTACCTTTGGATACCTATACTGAGGGAGCTATCTATATTGGGGTATGCTGCATAATATTGTTGGCCCCTCTGGCTGACTATACTGTGGGGCTACCTATGCTGGGGGAGGGAGGGCTGCTTCTGGCTACCTATACTAGGGGAAGCTCCCTATACTGAGGGCATTTCTGGCTATCTATACACTAGGGAGCTTCCTGGGGCTGGGGGGTACCTCTGGCTACCTATACTGGGGACGAAGTAGTTACTTCTAATTACTTATACTGGGGGAATCCCTCTGGCTACTGGGTGTCAATCTGGCTACATATACTGGGGGGCTACCTATACTAGGGGGTTCTACTTCAGTCTACCTATACTGGGGTGCCTCATGGGGTGTAAACAAAGTGGAAGTGCTGAACATTAACTGAAGAAAATTCTTATTATTATTTATTAGATTTATATAGCGCTAACATATTACGCAGTGCTGTACAATACACAGGATTACAGACAATGATAACAGGGGTGACTGACAGCACAATACAGGTAATAAGCAATAGATACAACAATACAGGTAATAAAAAGCAATGAGATACACAACACAATACAGGTAAGAAATGTACATGCTGTGCCAGGACATAACAACAGTATGGCAATATAATATATTGAACCTCAGCTGAGGCAGAACAGGGGGGCTACCTATATACTATCTTTGTAGCATAGTACAGTTTATAATGTACAGTTTTTTTTGTTTTTATCTTTTTGTGCTTTTTTTTTTTTTTTATGTTTTCATAATCTTGAATAAAAAATGAAAACTATGATCCAGTCGATTGGGAAAATAGCCTCAAAAGTTGACTTTAACTGCAGTAACATCTTTTTACAAAAAACAAATTCCAAACGACACCTTTCGCGCAGCAGATTTTAGCCGCGAGCGTCCGCAGAACAGTTAACAGATGTACTCCGACTTCTGTATTAAAAAGCAAATAACATCTTGCGTTCATGACATTTGCTGGGCCAGCACAGGCCCCACATCTTTCACTCACCAGCTGCTCTGTGCGAGCGCGGAGCTCCAATCCGTAATGCCTTTCTTTTAATAGTCTCTATCTCTTGTTCTGCCAACTCTGTGCATCATATCTTTATTTTTTCCTATTTGTTTGCAATCCTCCAGGCGGCCATCAGTATTTGCTTCATTAAACCTCTCTTCTGGTTGATCTGTGCAGGACGATTCGCTGTGAGGTTGGCATTAGCCTGATCCTATTTCACAAAGCACCGGTCATTGGTATCTAAGTTATGGGCGCATTTATAGCCCGCGTTTAATTGGTTCAGACGCATGCATTCTGTGATTCTTTTATATTTTGGTGTACAGTACAACAAAGCGCTCATTACCAAAGTTCATAGCCCACTCTTCCAAATGTGCCTCAGATTGCACTGTGACTAACAAGCATGCATATCAGTTCAGAAGTCCTGGCTAAATGTTTTTCTCATTAGCCAGACTGAATAACTGCAGGCAATGTATCTGCAGAAGCAATAATCTATATTTAATCACCGTAACTTGCACATAATTTACAGAGTTTCTATTGCTTACCGATATACATCATTACTTCTCAGGCTCTCTAACCTCTTCACGTTTTATTTGCACCCCTTTCAATTTGTGGAATATGCAGAGATGAATATTTACAATATTTTTCTTACAGGACTTTTCCTAGCATCTTCTGTGTTAGTCAATCAGGTACACGGCTCAGGTTAAAGGCAGTATGTCTAAATAATGTAATTGGCTTCTACAAGACACTGCCTGTCAGTCTTCCTGAGGTCTGATCATTTCCCTCATGATCTGTGCAGAATTCTCCTGGCGACGGGAGTGCGATCGTGAGTGGGTGGGATTATTATTTTGTATCTGTATATCGCCAACGTATTCCACGGTGCTGTACAGAATATATATTGTCTTGCCACTTTACTGTCCCTCAGAAGGGCTCACAATCTAACCCCTACCATAGTCATATCTATGTATGTATCGTGTAGGGCAGGGGTCCCCAAACTTTTTAAGTCAAGGGCAACATACTTCAGACTGCTGAGGGGCCGGAATATACATAAAATTATGTTGAAAAACATTACATTGAATCTAGGTATACTGTATATTCCCCTCAATCCTGCCCGGAGGAGAACTCCCAGCAGCAGCCATCCAGTCATGCGGTGCCCGAAGAACATCTTTGTGCACCAGACAGTAAAGCATACCTAGGTCACAACCTGCCGTCCAGTTGGACAGCATTGTCACCTGATGCAGAATTGGATTGGAAGCCAGGGAATGACCGCTCTCTGGCTTCTACAGTGTGTGGATGGGTGGTGCCAGCACTGCTATTCCATATATGGGCTGCCGATATTTAAAGAGAACCTGAACTGAAAATAAAAAGTCAAAATCACAATACACAGGTCATACTTACCTCCTATGTAGTCTTTTATTCAATCTCTTTCTCCTCTTCTGCGTCCCATTTGTCCACTGTGATCATTGGATTTCTCCGTCCTCTATTTTTACAATGGCCATTACCCCTAACAGCTTCCTGGTCAACACACTGTTAAACTGTAATATCACCCACTTGAGACATAGAGAAACATGGACCTTACCTTGTACATTAAGTTGTAACTGACAGCTGCTGATATATAGCTGACAGCAACTGGTATATTTCAGTTCTGACAAATTATTGTCAGAACTGGATAGGATCACTGTTAGAAGAAAATGGTGAGCTTCTGAGAGGAACTGGTGGTGAGGTTAGTATGTAGTATTCATTTAGACCTACGTCATGTGTTTATTTTAAATAATTTTCCTCGCTTCAGGTTCCCTTTAAAGGTGCAATGGGCCACATATATAAGTTATACATTTTGTGTTTGGGGGCCAGTGAAAAAGCCTCGGGGGGGGGGGGGGACTGGGGGTAGCGCATTCCACCCGTAGGCCGTAGTTTGAGGACCACTGGTGTAGTGTATTGTAGTCTACGGCCAATTTTAGGGGAAGCCTATTAACCTAATTGTATATTTTTGGAATGACGGAGGAAACCCATGTAGACATAGGGAGTACATACAAACTCTATGCAGATAGTGCTCTGGCTGGGATACGAACTGGGGACCCAGCGCTGCAAGGCGAGAATGCTAATTACTACACCACCATGCTGTCCTATGGGATGCGAGGGCGCATTCACAGTAGGTTCAACTGGAGCTCCAGTTTCAGATATTTTGGAGCTGGCACAGGCAAGTTTAGGTGTGCTTTAAACCTTTTAGCGTCTTAGTACTGAAAAGTAAGTGCAAAAGTACTATCAAAATTATTTTGAGTATTTTCTTGCTTGCTGGTTGTTTAGCAGGCATTTTATTGACAAATTTAAAAATATCACCCATGTGAAAAAGTGAATTGCATATGGCCCCAGGTCTAATAACAGGTCTAAAACGTTACACCAAACCGTCAGTAGACTAAAAGCCATCAGTGGACTAGTCTAAACTGCTTAGTGAATTGAGGCCAAAGTGTCTGAATCCCACACCTGAAACAACCAGTTAGACTTCAGTCAAACATCTGATCTGCATGCTTGTTAAGGGGCTATGGCTAAAAGTATTAGAGGCCGAGGCTCAGCAGGACAGCCAGGCAATCTTCATTGTTTAAAAGGATAATTGTTTGAAAGGATAATTAATATGGCAGCCTCCATATGCCACTCACTTCAGGTGTCCTTTAATCTTTTCCATATGTAACACCTGGGTAAGCCTGAGAAGGGGAGGACCTGCCCAGGGCACAGGAAGGCTTTTACCTGCAGAACACTCTTTTTCCTTTAGAAGGGGCTGTTTGGGGGTCCATCTGCATATATATATATATATATATATATATATATATATATATATATATATATATATATATATATATATAGGGCCACACTGGTACTTATCCAGTATATGCTCACATATGGCTTAATCTTCGTTTAGCAGCAGCTCCTGAGAACACAAGCTTCCCAGCCTCACCTGTTTCATAGTGACTGGATGACAGTTTGGGGAAGCTGGGAAAGTTTCATTCTCAGGAATTGTATCTTAGAGAGGAAGCCACGCAGGAGCAAGTGCCAGGTGGGTTACAGTGAGGCCTGAAAGTCCGTAACAGAACCTCTCACTCTAAAAGCACATACAGGGTTACCCCCACCTTGGCCACAGTCACATATGGCCTTTCAGTCTGTGCTATCAGCGGCTCCCAACATCAGCCAGCAGTCATAAGTGCCCCCAATATCAGTCAGCAGTCATAGGTGCCCCCAATATCAGTCAACAGTCATAGGTGCCACCAATATCAGCCAGCAGTCATAGGTGCCCCCAATATCAGCCAGCAGTCATAGGTGCCCCCAATATCAGTCAGCAGTCATAGGTGACCCCAATATCAGTCAGCAGTCATAGGTGCCCCCAATATCAGCCAGCAGTCATAGGTGCCCCCAATATCAGCCAGCAGTCATAGGTGCCCCCAATATCAGCCAGCATCATAGGTGGCCCCCAATATCAGCCAGCAGTCATAGGTGCCCCCAATATCAGCCAGCAGTCATAGGTGCCCCCAATATCAGCCAGCAGTCATAGGTGCCCCCAATATCAGCCAGCAGTCATAGGTGCCCCCAATATCAGCCAGCAGTCATAGGTGCCCCCAATATCAGCCAGCATCATAGGTGGCCCCCAATATGAGCCAACAGTCATAGGTGCCCCCAATATCAGCCAGCATCATAGGTGGCCCACATATCAGCCAGCAGTCATAGGTGCCCCCCAATATCAGCCAGCAGTCATAGGTGCCCCCAATATCAGCCAGCATCATAGGTGGCCCCCAATATCAGCCAGCAGTCATAGGTGCCCCCCAATATCAGCCAGCAGTCATAGGTGCCCCCAATATCAGCAAGCAGTCATAGGTGCCCCCAATATCAGCCAGCATCATAGGTGGCCCCCAATATGAGCCAGCAGTAATAGGTGCCCCCAATATCAGCCAGCAGTCATAGGTGCCCCCAATATCAGCCAGCAGTCATAGGTGCCCCCAATATCAGCCAGCAGTCATAGGTGCCCCCCAATATCAGCCAGCAGTCATAGGTGCCCCCAATATCAGCCAGCATCATAGGTGGCCCCCAATATCAGCCAGCAGTCATAGGTGCCCCCAATATCAGCCAGCAGTCATAGGTGCCCCCAATATCAGCCAGCAGTCATAGGTGCCCTCAATATCAGCCAGCACTCATAGGTGCCCCCAATATCAGCCAGCATCATAGGTGGCCCCCAATATCAGCCCACAATATCTACCCACAGTCACAGGAGGACTCCAATATCTGTTAGTGGTGATCGGTGGCCTCCAATACTGGACAGCTGTCATAGATGGCTTGCTCCCAGTATCTCCCATAATGACTCATACACACGGGGCACAACTGTCGCCACAAACACATGGCATGCGCGTGTTGCGGCGACAGGTCCCCCGTGTGTATGAGGCGCGCGCCAGTCAGAGCTGTCTCCAGGCGATTGACGTGGCCAATCGCTGGCAACAGCTTTTGCCGCAACAGTCGCTAGTCCGCCACGCATACTGCGTGTGTATGCGGACTAGCAACAGCAACCCTTACTCCATGAACGGAGCTTCCGGCGGGGGGGAGGAACCTTCGGCGACAGCTTCCGCCGCATCTCTGTCCCTCTGTGCGTCGTGTGTACGGCTGCTGCACAGAGGGACCTGGCGACGAACTGTCGCTGCTTTTTTTTTTTGTCTCTTGTGAGACATCTGTGCCTCGTATGTATGAGGCTTTGGTCATCGGTAGCACCCAATATCTGCTGGCAATCATAGGTGCCACACTATCTGTCAGAGGTGATCAGAGCCTCTGCTAGTGGTTATTAAGTACTACAAAGCTGAGGACATACTATGGGGTAAACTACAGAGCTGTAATACATTCAGGGGGAAGTCCAAACACAACAGGGTTCTGAAGAGCAGGAAACACACTAATGAAAGGTGGGGGTATTGGCAGGGACGGATCTAGGGGGGGGGGGGGGCAGCGGGTATCTTGCCCCAGGCGCATTTTGTTGAATTCTTAAAAAGGCGCAAAATGAATGGCAGTTTAGGCGCCAAAACCTGACCTTTAGGCACCAAAACCTGACCTTGCCCCAGGCGCAACTTGGTCTTGATCCGTCCCTGGGTATTGGAACTTTGCAACTCCCTATTTGACACTTCTGGCACCACCCAGTTTTCAGAACTCCTCCTTTCCCTTCACTCTCCTTCAAAGGCCACTTGGTTGTGTTGCCCCCCACCCCCTCCCCCAAGCTAAATGGCCCCAGTCTTCTACTAAGCCTGAGGGAGAAAACCACAATATAATATGTTCAATCAATCAAAAGATCAATGAAGTACATTAGGCATGATTTGTTAAAGAAATGGCCTATATTAATACCACACTAACAATTGATTATTTTATCTGTTCGTGTCTTGATAGAAACATTTGTCATTACTTCTCAAATGGTCTGACCTTTTACCAGTCAATTATTATGATTATTATTATTGATCTAGAAAGCTCCACCAACCTCAGTAGCACTGCACAAGAAATATGTAAAGACAAGTAACATGGACAAATAAATGTTATACTGATAACATACAGTTGTATAGTAAACCTTAAAAAGGAACTTTAACCAAGGATTGAACTTTATTCCAATCAGTGGCTGATACCCCCTTTCCCACGAGAAATCTTTACCTTTTCTAAAATCGATCTTCAGGGGGGTCTGTGTGGCTGATATTGTGGTGAAACCCCTCCCACAGTGTGATGTCATGACCCTGGTCCTGACAGTTTGCTGTCTGTGAACCTCGTTGCATTGTGGGAAATAACAGCTTTTTCTAACTGCCAAGCAACCAGTATCTCCCTCTGTGCATAGAACTCTCAGTAATGAACATTCCGTACAGATCACCTGGCAGAATTAAAGATCAAAAGTTTTCAAACATCACAATTTTTCCATTATTTAAAAATTCAAATTGAAACAGTTCAATGCCTCATACTCAGAAATAAAAGAATAGAATAAATAAAAAATACTGAAATTAAATAGAATTCATGGAATCCATGTATAAACCAACATGTTTTCTATACTTTTGATTCATAGTAGATAGAACTCTGGTGGCATGCCACGCCCATCGTTCAGTTACCCTCACCAGGCATGTTGCTTGAATCAGTAGCAATGAAAAAAACTCTAGGTCAGGTCACCCCCAGGAGGCCTGCAAAGAAATCACTGCGTTCAATTATCATTAAAATGGTCATCTACGAATAAACAACTAGGCCACAGTGGCATGTCAAACTTTCGGGTTAAACTCTAAGGTCCTAACAGTAGGATGTGCATTGCAATGAATAAACATGCTAGATTCTCACATGAAGGCTGCCTACAAGGCTGCCTAAACCAGACCTGCATCTGTCGCTGTATACATCAAACAGCAGCAGTTAGGGCCCTTTTCCACTAGCAGTCGCTAGCGTTCACGCTCAACGCTAGTGATTGCTGAATCGCAATTACCGGCGATTCCCCGACGTTTGCGGCTGCGATTTTGCTATGCTATGCACTGCATAGCAAAATGGCGCAAATATCGCTCCGCCGCGCGTTCGCATTCCCGTAAAAAACGAATCACGGTAGTGGAAATGACCTACCGCGATTCCTATGTTAAAAAGCAAACCGTAGCGATTGTAAAATCGCTAGCGGTTTGCGTCTTTGCGATTCAGCCAGCGCAAACGCGCTGATGGAAAAGGGCCCTTAAAGAGACTCCGTAACAAAAATTGCATCCTGTTTTTTATCATCCTACAAGTTCCAAAAGCTATTCTAATGTGTTCTGGCTTACTGCAGCACTTTATACTATCACTGTCTCTGTAATAAATCAATGTATCTTTCCCCTGTCAGAGTTGTCGGCCTGTGTCTGGAAGGCTGCCAAGTTCTTCAGTGTTGTGGTTCTGCTATGAACTCCCCCTTCCAGGCCCCTCTATGCACATTGCCTGTGTGTTATTTAGGATTAGAGCAGCTTCTCTCTTCTCTCTTATCTTTTACAAGCTGGATAAATCGTCCTCTGAGCTGGCTGGGCTTTCACATACTGAAGAATTACAGACAAGGGCAAAGCTGTTTGCAGGAAGAAACAAGCAGCCTGAAACTTCAGTGCATGAGAACAGGGGGAAAGAAACACACAAATGATCTCTTGAGATTCAAAAAGAAGGCTGTATACAGCCTGCTTGTGTATGGATGTATTTTCTATGTGTGGACATACTGTACATCAACCTACTTCCTGTTTTGGTGGCCATTTTGTTTGTTTATAAACAAACTTTTTAAAACTGTTTTTAACCACTTTTAATGCGGCGAGGAGCGGCGAAATTGTGTCAGAGGGTAATAGGAGATGTCCCCTAACGCACTGGTATGTTTACTTTTGTGCGATTTTAACAATACAGATTCTCTTTAATGGTGATTGGAGACAGGGATGTCTTGCATGCCTGCTGGGGGGTTTCAGGTTTTTCCTAATTGCCTATCTTCGTGTAATACTTCGCATGGTTTATAAGCTGGTCCAGAGAATCCCAATTTATGTGTTGAATCAATAGCAAATTAGTACTGTAATATGATGATTGAAAGCAGGACAAACATTTCAGGGGAATCTTTTCTTAATTCTCCTCACTCTCACCTTTCCACTGGGCTCACTGGTCTTGTGTATGGGGAAAAGGGAAGAAGCTCGGGTGGCTGAAGTGAACCAAGCTCCCTTGCCAACGCACCTCGGGGTCTCTGGTTGGAATCCCAGCCAGGGCACTATTTGCATAGAGCTTATATGTTCTCCCCCTGCTTTTTAGGTTTTTTCCAGGCACTCTGGTTTCCTCACATATCCCAAAAACATACCAAGTGGCTAGTGGTGGTCCTCTTTCACTGCCTGGTCTGATTGCCTGACACGACTGTAAAGTGAGAATGAGGGAGTACCGCTTTATGGGGGACGGATAGGCAATGTCTCCCTGTAGTGAGCTAGTCATCCAGAGATGGGAAGTGACAGCGTTTGCAAGCAATCAGGTCCAGCGTCTGTCAGTCAGACTGTGAAATGCTGCCTTCATTCGCCTGGGTGATCAGCTTCCGTAGCCGCATGGTGATAGGCTGTACAGCACTTGTACACTGAAGAGTAGGGAGGTGGACTATCTCAAGTGGTCTCTTACTGTTTCTTAGCTGTTTAAGTGCTTCAGAAAACATGACTGTATTGGACCCATGTTGGTTCCAAGAGCTCAGAGAAGCTCTTTTGCATAGATAACAACTGAAGTTTTTTAACTCTTCCTGTACTGGAAAACAATATGAGACTCTTCTTTGCTACTAATGTTCTATTTCTTATCTGTACTACACATACAATTAATTATACCATAAGTTTATTTTTATTTTATTTATTTAAGTATTTATATAGCACCGACATATTACGCAGCGCTGTACAGAGTATATTGTCTTGTCACTAACTGTCCCTCAGAGGGGCTCACAATCTAGTCCCTACCATAGTCTTATGTCTATGTATGTATCATGTAGTGTATGTATCATAGTCTAGGGTCAATTTTAGGGGGAAGCCAATTAACTTATCTATATGTTTTTGGGATGTGGGAGGAAACCGGATTGCCCGGAGGAAACCCGCTCATACACGGGGAGAACATACAAACTCCTTGCAGATGTTGACCTGGCTGCGATTCGAACCAGGGACCTATCCATGCTAGATTAAATCTAGATCAAATTATTAACTTTTGTTCAAACAATTAAGGTTGTATACTTCATATAAGCATCACATATACTTCTCTGACATTGAAAGCTTATTCTCATTGAGAGCGAGAGCATATGTCGGAATTTCTACGGTTTGATGGTTGGATTTTCCCTCATTTAGAATGGTGAAAAAGAACACAAACAATTTTAGGATCAGTGTAATATACTTCAACTTTAGTCCCAACTTTGATATGTGCCCTTGCTACATTATCTTGTTATGGCGAAAAAAATCAATCAAAGTGTTTGTAATAGATGCCATTTGATATTTGTCGTATTGTTGAAATTGAGTTAAACACAGGGAGAGAATTGATGATGAATCAAGTGGAATCTAAACCTTGAAACACATATGCATAAAATAATATACATTAATTGGTTGGTATTCCCATGATATTAAAGTTAGCCTTCATTTTAGTGAAAAAGTCTCATTGGCTGTTACTTCCAGCAAATAAAAACTGATTATGAAGTGGGGTAGTTTTAGAAATGGTTTGCTAAATTGCTACTTCATTTGGAGTGTATTTGTTAAGCTTGTACCATGTTTTCCCGAAAATAAGACAGTGTCTTATATTCATTTTTTCTCCAAATGTTGTGCTAGAGCTTATTTTCAGTGGATGTCTTATATTTTTTTATAAACACACAAGTTCCCATGCTGTGTGTCCTCCTGCCTCCCCCACTGTGCCTCCTCTTCCTCTGCTGGATCCACCTCTTGTGTGTCCCTGTGTCCCCTTTGCACCTGTTTCCTCCTCTATCCCCTAAACTCCCGAGTCCTAAACTCCCGAGTCCCATGTAACCCTATGTCCTCCTGGTGTACCCTGTGTCCTCTTGATGTCCCCCTGCATCCTCCTCTTACACTTAGCTCCATTTCACACTGTCCCCCGTGTCCTGCGAACTCCCCCTAATCCTCTTCTTCCCACCAACTTCATGCTGCTTTGTCCCTGATCTTCAGCCTATGGGGAAGAAGTACAACAACTTGTATTTCTATTTAAGCCGATGATCTCGTAGGCGAGACCATGGCTCTGTTATTAGGCCGGTCACTGCACTCGGTGAGTAGCAGTGAGTGCAGTGATTGGCCCAATGACGAAGCCATGGTCCTGCCCGTGAGACCATTGGGTCCAGTAGAAACACAAGTTGCCATACTTTTTACCCTTTCTGCAGCTAGGGATTACTTTCGGGGTAGGGCTTATATTTTAAACATGCTTGAAATTCCTGCTAGGGCTTACTTTCAGAGGAGTATGTCATAATTTCAGGTAAAAAGACTATATGTCTGAAGAAGATGCCCCCTCCCCTTTTAATAAGCATATTCTATAACAGAGGAGGAGAAGCTTCCCGTACATTGTTTCACCCCAACCAAAGGCTTAGGCTGGTTTCACAGTGGGACGTTACAGGCGCACGTTAGAGCAGCCTGTAACGCAGCCCACCGCACAGTAATGAAAAATCAATGGGGCTGTTCACAGTGCGGACGTTGCGTTACATTGTAACGCAGCGTCACAAGGCAACGTACTGCATGCAGTACTTTGGACGCGGCTGAGCCGCGTTAGACTGCTTGCACATGCTCAGTAATGTTGGGGAGGAGCGGAGAGCGGCCAGGCACATGGCTAATTAATATGCACTGCACGTTATGACGTGCAGTGTTTACTTCCTGGAGCAGCCGCTCTGTGCGGCGATTGGCCGGCGGGACCACGTGATGCCACATGCGCACAAGAGTGCGCATCACGGCATCACTGACGCCAGAGTGAGCTGCACAACGCGGCTCACTCTGACGTCCAGATCCAGCACCACCAGGCGTTGAGTTAGGGGGACGTTATGCGACCTTAACGCCCCCTCTAACGCAACGTCCTGGTGTGAAATTAGCCTTACACCATACAAGAGGAGGAGCAGCTTCCCATGCATTGTTTCATCCCAACCAAAGGCTTACGCCATACGAGAGGAGGAGCTGCTTCTCATCCATTGTTTCATCACAACCAAAGGCTTACACCATACGAGAGGAGGAGCTGCTTCCCATCCATTGTTTCATCCCAACCAAAGGCTTGCACCATACGAGAGGAGGAGCTGCTTCTCATCCATTGTTTCATCCCAACCAAAGGCTTACGCCATACGAGAGGAGGAGCTTCTTCTCATCCATTGTTTCATCCCAACCAAAGGTTTACACTATACGAGAGAAGGAGCTGCTTCTTATACATTGTTTTATCCCAACCAAAGGCTTGCACCATACGAGAGGAGGAGCTGCTTCCCATCCATTGTTTCACCACAACCAAAGGCTTATGCCATACGAGAGGAGGAGCTGCTTCCCATGCATTGTTTCATCACAACCAAAGGCTTACGCCATACGAGAGGAGTAGCTGCTTCCCATGCATTGTTTCATCACAACCAAAGGCTTACGCCATACGAGAGGAGTAGCTGCTTCCCATGCATTGTTTCATCACAACCAAAGGCTTGCATCATACGAGATGAGGAGCTGCTTCCCATGCATTGTTTCACCCCAACCAAAGGTTTACACTATACGAGAGGAGGAACTGCTTCTTATACATTGTTTTATCCCAACCAATGGCTTGCACCATACGAGAGGAGGAGCTGCTTCCCATCCATTGTTTCACCACAACCAAAGGCTTATGCCATACGAGAGGAGGAGCTGCTTCCCATGCATTGTTTCATCACAACCAAAGGCTTACGCCATACGAGAGGAGTAGCTGCTTTCCATGCATTGTTTCATCACAACCAAAGGCTTACGCCATACGAGAGGAGTAGCTGCTTCCCATGCATTGTTTCATCACAACCAAAGGCTTGCATCATACGAGATGAGGAGCTGCTTCCCATGCATTGTTTCACCCCAACCAAAGGTTTACCCCATACGAGAGGAGGAGCTGCTTCCCATGCATTGTTTCACCCCAACCAAAGGTTTACACTATACGAGAGGAGGAACTGCTTCTTATACATTGTTTTATTCCAACCAAAGGCTTGCACCATACGAGAGGAGGAGCTGCTTCCCATCCATTGTTTCACCCCAACCAAAGACTTGCATCATACGAGAGGAGGAGCTGCTTCCCATGCATTGTTTCACCCCAACCAAAGACTTGCATCATACGAGAGGAGGAGCTGCTTCCCATGCATTGTTTCATCACAACCAAAGGCTTACACCATATGAGGGGAAAAGCTGCTTCCCATGCATTGTTTTACCCCAACCAAAGGCTTACGCCATACGAGAGGAGGAGCTGCTTCCCATGCATTGTTTCACCCCAACCAAAGGTTTACACTATACGAGAGGAGAAGCTGCTTCCCATGCATTGTTTCACCCCAACCAAAGGCTTACACTATACGAGAGGAGGAGCTGCTTCCCATGCATTGTTTTACCCCAACCAAAGGCTTACGCCATACAAGAGGAGGACCTGCTTCCCATGCATTGTTTCACCCCAACCAAAGGCTTACATCATACGAGAGGAGGAGCTCCTTCCCATCCATTGATTCATCCCATACAAACACCATAAATTGTATTAAGAAGAGTCTCTACCTTAACCCCCTTGGCGGTACGCAGTTTCTGACTCTGCGTCCGCCGGGAGGTTTTTTGACCCCCAATTTTTTTGGGGCGCTTTAGCTAGCATTTTGCTAGCTAAGCGTATGCTTTAATTTGCTCCGTTCCCCCCCATGCCCGCCGATCGCCGCCGGCTATACGTACCTCGCCACGATCCCACGAAGAGCGCAGTTTCCCGATCGGCTTCCGGCATTGGCGACGATTGGAGCTGACGTCATGACGTCAGCCGCAATCCCGATCGCCGCCATCGCGATGTCTGGAGCTGCGCCGGCGTGGGAACGCTGAGGGGTACGTATCCCGGAAGTAACTGCGGGCGATCGTGGGGGACCGGAGCAACTTTGTGCATACGCTTAGCTAGCGAACCGCTAGCTAAAGCGTATTGCACCAGTTTCTTTGTTTTTTTAAGTCCTGGGGCCATGTGATCCTCCGCGGCGGCTAGCCCGTGTTTAGCACGGGGTTACCGCTAAGGAGGTTAAAAGACAACTGTAATTAAAGGGATATGGAGTCTGCCCTATTTATTTACTTTTAAACAATACCAGTTGCCTGGCAGCCCTGCTGGTCTATTTGGCTGCAGAAGTGTCTGAATCTCACCAGAAACAAACAAGCATGCAGAAACAAGCATGCAGATAATCTTGCCAGATCTGACAATAATGTCAGAAACACCTGATCTGCTGCATGCTTGTTCAGGGTCTATGGCTAAAAGTATAAGAAGCAGAGGATCAGCAGGACAGCCAGGCAACTGGTATTGCTTAAAAGAAAATACATATGGCATCCTACATATCCTAGTCACTTCAGTTGTCCTTTAAGTCACCACTACCCATCAACGAGATCTTCAACTGAACCCTATTACTGCCCTAAGTCTCACTTGAAACCTAAAACGAATTTGATCTAGCCTAACTCTAACTACAGTTGACACATAACGGAAACCTTACCTTCATTTGACATTTAACACCAACACTAGCCTTACTTTTAGAGGACAAATAAAAACCCAACTTAACCCTTAACACTAAGCTAGTCCTCACCTAAAGCATAGCACTACACTAACCATGTCCTAGAGCTAAACTCTAACCTGAACATAAACATAATGCTAACCTGAACCTAATGTGATGCCTAAAACTAATCTCACCACAAGTGAAGCCTAACACAAACCTTACACTAGCATATCCTTTACATGACACTTATTGTTAACTTACCCCTCAAATAAACCCTAATGATAACTCTAACACTGACCTAACCCTCACCAGAATGATGACGCTTACCTAACTTTAACCACTTCACCACTAAGGGGCTTTTCCCCTTATGGACCACAGCGATTTTCACATTTCAGTGCTCTTCCTATTCATGTACCAATACCTTTATCACTATTACACCAAAATGATCTTTACATTGTTTTTTTCAATACCATTTAGGCTTCCTTTGAGTGGTACATTTGGCTAACGATTGTTTTATTTTATATGCATTTTAGTAGGAAAAGAAAAAAAAAAGGAAAAATTCATTATTTCTCAGTTTTCAGCCTTTATAGATTTAAACTAAAATGTGCAACTATAGATAAAACCCACACATTTTATTTGCCCATTCGTCCTGGTTATTACAACATGTAAATTATGTCCCTTGTACAATGTATGGCGACAGTATTTGACAATATTTTATTTAGAAATAAAGGTGTATTTTATGTTTTGCTTCTTCACTGTACCCAATCAATAATTAGAAGCCTTTATTTGCAAAAATAACAGTAACATACCCTCATGGCATACATATGTAAAAAGCTGAGTCTCTAACATAACACTTTGTGTATTATCTTTTAAATTCCATCACTTTGGAATTTTTTAAATGTTTTTTTTTCAACTATTGGGGACAGAAAGGGGTTAACTGTATTTTTATTTATATGTGTAGGGTTATTTTTAGTGAAGAAAAATAATAGCATAGTTTTCTAGGCAAAACTAAAGCAAAAGTCGTTTTTTTTTTTTTTCAATGAACAACCTCTGCTGTTTGTTACAATAGAGATTATTCAAAAATCTGGCACTTAGATTGGCTTTTGGAATATGAATTCCCATTTACCAATCTACCATGTAAAAGCTGATGATGGGAGTGAGCACATGTGCATGCACACGCCGTGCATCTGTGGCCGAAAAAGGAGTATCTATGCCCCTGGAACGGTAGGAGTACTCCCACGGGGCATAGATATACTACCGCAATCGCAGTTAGTGGTTAATACAAAACTCGGATTAAACTAGCAACTACATTCTGGTGCCAAATCTACTATCAACAAAGCGATATTGCTTAAAGCTAATGTAACCCGGGTTAGTTAAAAAAAAAGTTAGATACTCACCAAAGGAGAGGGAAGGCTCGGTCCTAATGAGCCATCGCTCTCCTCTCTCGGTGGCACTGGTGCTGCGCTGGTTCCTCCGTTCTCGTCCCACACAGAGGGGACTTCGGAAGTCTTCGGGAGCCGAGTCCTCCCGAAGACAGGCGGCGCACAGGCGAACTCGTCATAGAGGAGGCGCGCGCATGCGCAGTGTAGATCGGCCCATCTTCGGGAGCACTCGGGCTCCCGAAGCATCTCCGAAGCCTCCCTTTGGCCGGGAGACAGCGGTATTTGACCGAAACAGTCGAATACCGCTACGGGGGTGCCAGGACAGCAGCGGGCAGCGGGAGAGGAGAGGGAGTGCTCTATGGGACCCAGAGCCTCCCTCTCCTTAGGTGAGTATCTGACTTTTTTTTTTACAACCCGGTTCCCATTAGCTTTAAGAAGAGCAGATAATGTGCTGAGATGCATTGCATTGATACAGAAGCACCAGTAGAGAATGAGTCTTATTGAAAGGGCCAATATATTTCCAACAAGTATGTGCTCAGTACTAATGCACACACTGTAATGCATTTGCTGTTCACTTACACTCTGTGACCTCCTCATTCACAGCGACTAAAACCACATATGGGCCCTAACTATGAAAGGTTTACCGATGGAAACGGCATCAATCTGCTAGTTACAATAAGCGCTAAAACATTATCTTTATTTAGGTCTGAGTAGTGAGTTGTCTCTAAAGTTTTGGTGCCAGTAACCACAGGGCAATCAATCACCGTGTTTTAGAACATGTCGGCTAAAAGGACCCGTGACTCACAATTCAACGTGCCTTCAACTTCAAGTGTCTAAATTAATTGAGCAATTAGCCTCTCCACCAGCATTCTGAACTCGGCACCCGAGACTCAAGATCAATATGTGTCATTTTTCCTTTGAAAATGCAACTCAAGGAACGTAATTTTAGCAGCAATCTAAGGGAAAGTGCTGAGTGACTTTTCTGTGTTACACAATAAAACAGACATTCAATAAGAATACTACTAAAAGCTACGGCTAACAGCTCCAACACTAAGGGGGGGGGGGGGGGGGGGGGAACCTTTACCAGAAGGTAGAAAGCCAGGGGAGGAAAGGATGGGAGAGGAAAAAGCAGAACCAAATTCAATGGTTCATATGACACCTATACAATAGCAAAATAATGCTAATTGTGATATTAGTCTTAGATAAAGACAACACAGAGTATTGCACTGAGTGCATATGCTCATATTGTCCCCATGGGAGAAAGAGAGCTTATATAATTTGTTGTCATACATCTGACCAATAATGGTACCCAATATGTAATGGACTGCAATTTTAATAATAGCTCAATCATACTTTATCTTATCTTAAAAACAGAGCAGAAAACACCAGAAGCTTGCTACAAATACAGGTAGTCCTCGGGTTACGCTTTACGAATGCCCCGCCGATACGAACGGCCCGACGATTGCTCCGCCCCGTCGATGACGTCACCGCAACCGCCGGATTGCGCCGATTTAAATGTTTTTAAGTACATTTACATTGCAAAACACCTCCGTACCATTACACAGATCCACGTCCTCTGACGCAGGCCAGGAGGTGACCCGGCATACTGCGCATGCGCAGCGCAGTATAGTATCCGGGTCAGAGGGCGCGGATCTGTGTAATGATACGGAGGTGTTTTGCAATGGCAGAGGGTGACGCCAGGGCACGGGAGGTGTGCGGTTCGGTATGTATCTGCTCACCTCCTCACACACACATGGCGTCTTTAGAGCAATGTAAATGTACTTAAAAACATTTAAATCGGCGCTGTCTCGACTTAAGGACGGATTTAGGTTAAGAACGAGCCTACAGTCCCTAACTCCTTCGTTAACCGAGGACTACCTGTAATACAACTTTTCTTTAAAGCAAGCCTGAAACAAAAATAAACTTATGAGATAATCAACTGTATGTGTAGTACAGCTAAGAAATAGAACATTAATAGCAAAGAAAAGAGTCTCATATTGTTTTCCAGAGTTAAAAAAACTTCAGCTGCTATCTATGCAAAAGTGCTTCTCTGAGCTCTCCGACCGAACTAGGGTCAAATACAGTCCTGTTTTCTGAAGCACTTATGCTGGGAATAAACAATTCGTTTCTTCGGCAGCTTTTCTGTCCCATTGATTTCCTGATTGTTTTTCTTATCGATATCCATTCACTTCAGCGCTCCACCCATTCATTTAACCATAACTTTATCACTGCTTATCACACTTGAATGATCTCAATCTTGTTTTTTTCACCACAAATTAAGCTTTTTTGTGGGCAATACTTGTACTCAATAATTACTTTATTTACTATGCTTTTTTAAGGCGAAGGCAAGAAAAAAATGCACTATTTCTCCAATTCCACCCCTTTTTTAAAAAATTAAGTAATGCTGCTATAAATAAAACCCACCCATTTTATTTGCCCATTAGTCCCAGCTATCACAACATTTAAATGATGTACCTAGTACAATGTATGGCGCCGATATATGGGATGGGAGGGTGCTTTGGAAGGGATTCATTTATTGTATTACTTCTTTTATCGAATGTGTGTTGTGTTTGAATTTTCATTTTTCGCCAGTAAATGGCACTAGAAACGCCATCCTGATTTACCAG
Organism: Hyperolius riggenbachi; assembly: GCF_040937935.1. NCBI lineage: Eukaryota > Metazoa > Chordata > Amphibia > Anura > Hyperoliidae > Hyperolius > Hyperolius riggenbachi. The sequence goes on from NC_090650.1 coordinate 87,285,360, forward strand.
GAAGTGTTTTATTTTTTGATCGGGGTCATGTCCATTCATTACAAGCACTAGGATTGGTTCGGGGAAGCCTTGCATCCCTTCCCCAACCGCTGACACGGAAATACAGCTAGGTACAAGCAGCGGCCGCGCGCACCCCCCACTCAAACATTGGACATGTATACGAATGCGCGTCCAGTTAGACTTAAGCGGTGCCTGAAGTGTTTAAACAACAATATACAATACCTTTTTCTCCCTATTTTTACAAAGATTCATCTTCATTTGTTTGATTAGTATTAGATTTCATATAATGGGGTCATGCAAGAATTAGGGTCAAGTGAAAAACTAATTTAGCATCAAGATCTCACCAGTGACAAAGTTCCTCCAGGGTACAAAGGTTGAGAAAGGCTGCTCTGGAGGATCCAGAGGCTTTCTTGTTCTTAGGGAAGTATGTAGGTTTTTTTGTATTATTTTCGCCTTGGATTTACTGTAAGCACAATAAGTAAATCATAGTGCAATACACTACATACAATGCACTACGCTCTACTCATCATGCATAAGATTGTACCACAGTTTACCCTCTGGAATAAAATCTCTGCAACAAAGGCATTAATTGACAAATGTCAGGGTTGAAAGCCAGTATAGCAGTGAGATGGCTGATATCTAATTTTTGCTTTAGCCGTTGGTGTGTGAGACTACCTAACTTCTGCCATTATGTCTGATCATCCCACAGATCTCCCCTGCTGCTTCTCTCACCAGATTCCCATTTCTCCATCCCTGGGCATCTCCAACTCGTCTGCATTTAGCAGTTTCTTACCGGTCAATGCAAACAATTTCAAAAGAATCTGATGTTTTCAGGCTATTTTGTTTTGTTTTTGATTATCCAGAAAGAGTAATTTTTTGCTTAGTGTATGTTTTAGCAATGGTGCTCTAGAAAGCTTTTAGCGCCTTTATGACAGTGATAAGATGAATTTCTTATCGGCTGCTGTATGAAAAGATTAGAACAAATCAGGTTTCCTGTGCAGAGCAGCACTCTCGAGTTTGGGATTTTCCCACAGAGCAAATTGTTTGGGCAAGTCGTACGGCCACATGTAATTGTCTCTAAATCCAGTCCCCCCTACTGTGGGTTTATTCTGAAACAAGCTGGCTGAGTACCGGAATGAGCTATGGAGGAAATGATTATTATGCCTGGTGGTTGTTCATTAACCAGCGCTCTGGCCATTCCACTAGCTTTCCAAGGCTTCATGAAGTGTACAGTCAAAGAACTTCACTCCTTATTTTGCATAAAACAGGTGTGCCTGAATGATAAGCATTACATTGCTTTGAAAATTATAGGTCATTTAGCTGGAGACTTGGGGTGGGGGGAGGGCCGTCCAGAAGTATTCCTTTGACAGCTGATAACATTATTTGTGATTTGTGGCGGTTTCTTCTTTTTAAATGAAACTAGCACAAGGTGTACTGTTCCTTCCTTGAATGTCAAATTACTGGATTGTAGCCTCTGAGAAGCGGAAGACTAAAAATCTTGGGCTTAGACTGTGAGATCCTCTGAGCGATAGTTGGTAACATTACTATGTACTTATTGAAGCACTGCAGAAAATGTCAGCGATAATATATACAGCTGTGGACTAAAATGTTGGCACCCCTGCACGTATGTCAGAAAATGCAATGCTTCTCCAAGAAAATCATTACAATTACAAATGCTTTGCTATTGTCATGTTTATTTCTTTGTTGGCACTGTTAATTTAAAGTGTACCTGTGATAAAGTAAAGCAAATGATAGATACTCATTTTAACAGAGGGAAGACTTTGGGTAGTCCCCCCCCCCATCTTCCTTTACCCCACCAATCCAGCACTGGGACTCTCCAAACATATTCAGCAAGGAATTTTGTAAATAGAGCACAGTGCCAGCGTAGATTCAAAAGTATCAACATTTATTTCAACCAGTAAAAAGCAGTCATGGATCAAAAATACAGCATCAGCTCAGGGAGAGAGGCAGCACAGAATGTCACAAAGGTTGACAGCCGTTTTGCACCACTATCCGTGGTGCTTCATCAGGACCTGTTGAAAGAGGTTTGGGCTAAAATGCCTCCTGAGATGTGTGCAACTAACTACAGGAAACATTTTACTGCAGTGCAGTTTATATTCCTATTCATTCATCAATGCTACATTAACCTATTTTGGTTCCTGGACGTAGTTTCTACGTCCAGGAACCATGCGCACTACCGCGTGCCCCCGCGGCCGATCGTGCGCGTGCACGCGCACTCCCGGCCGCGGATTCGGTAGCCAAGGAATCAATGTATCGGGCTATGGAGCCCGATCACTGATTCCTCTCCCCCGCTGAAAAAGCGAAAGCTTCTCTCGGAAGCTGAGCTTTTTCTGGCCGTCTCCTTCCCGATGCGTCACTCTAAGTGCGTGCTACGCTTAGAGTGACGTCATGTAAACAAACTCATGGCCGCCATCTTGTGGCCAAAAAGTAATACTACACCTGAAAAAACAAAACAAAAAGAATTAACACGCATTTACATTATAAATCTATTGTTTACCTCCCACCCTCCCAAAAGTACCCAAATAAAATGTTTAGTATAAAAAAAAAAACATTACAATAAAAAACAAACAAACATGTAAATATTTACCTAAGGGTCTAAACTTTTTAAATATCAATGTAAAGATGAAATATTTCTATATTTTTTTTATTTTAAACTTGTAAATAGTGATAGATGCAAAATGGAAAAAATGCACCTTTATTTCCAAATAAAATATTGTCGCCATATATTGTGATAGGGACATAATTTTAACGGTGTAATAACCGGGACATATGGACAAATACAATACGCGCGTTTTAATTATGGAGGCATGTATTATTTTAAAACTATAATGGCTGAAAACTGAGAAATAATGAATTTTTCCATTTTTTTCTTATTCTTCCTGTTAAAATGCATTTACAGTAAAGTGGCTCTTAGCAAAATGTTCCCCCCAAAGAAAGCCTAATTGGTGGCGGAAAAAACAAGATATAGATCAGTGCATTGTGATAAGTAGTGATAAAGTTATAGGCTAATGAATGGGAGGTGAACATTTCTCACGTGAAAACGACGGAACCTGAATGGGTTAAGGTACCACAGTAAAATCCCCTTATGGCAAACACCAAGGGACCTAGCCAAATAGTTTACTATATCATTAGTTTACTACATCAGAATTGTATATTCATACAGTGGGATGCAAAAGTTTGGGAGACCTTGTTAATCTTCATGATTTTCCTGTATAAATCATTGGTTGTTACGATAAAAAATGTCAGTTAAATATATCATATAGGAGACACACACAGTGATATTTGAGAAGTAAAATGAAGTTTATGGGATTTACAGAAAGTGTGCAATAATTGTTTAAACAAAATTAGGCAGGTGCATAAAATAAATGAAATCAATATTTAGTAGATCCTGTTCTTGCAGAAATTACAGCATCTAAACGCTTCCTGTAGGTTCCAATGAGAGTCTGGATTCTGGTTGAAGGTATTTTGGACCAATCCTCTTTACAAAACATCTCTAGTTCATCCAGGGTTGATGGCTTCCGAGCATGGACGGCTCTCTTTAACTCACATCACAGATTTTCAATTATATTCAGGTCTGTGGACTGAGACGGCCATTCCAGAACGTTGTACTTGTTCCTCTGCATGAATGCCTTCGTGGATTTTGAGCAGCGTTTAGGGTCGTTGTCTTGTTGAAAGATCCAGCCCCTGCGCAGCTTCAGCTTTGTCACTGATTCCTGGACATTGGTCTCCAGAATCTGCCGATACTGAGTGGAATCCATGCGTATCTCAACTTTGGCAAGATTCCCAGTCCCTGCACTGGACACACAGCCCCACAGCATGATGGAACCACCACCATACTTTACTGTAGGCAGCAGTTGTTTTTCTTGGATTGCTGTGTTCTTTTTCCTCCATGCATAATGCCCCTTGTTATGCCCAAATAACTCAATTTTAGTTTCATCAGTCCACAGCACCTTATTCCAAAATGAAGCTGGCTTGTCCAAATATGCTTTAGCATACCTCAAGCAGCTCTGTTTGTGCTCTGAGTGGAGAAAAGGCTTCCTCTGCATCACTCTCGTATACAGCATCTCCTTGTGTAAAGTGCGCCGAATGGTTGAAGGATACACAGTGACTCCATCTGCAGCAAGATGATGTTGTAGGTCTTTGGTGCTGGTCTGTGGGTTGACTCTGACTGTTCTCACCATTTGTCGCTTCTGTCTATACGAGATTTTTCTTGGTCTGCCACTTCGAGCCTTAACTTGAACCGAGCCTGTGGTCTTCTATTTTTTCAATACCTATATGAAGGTCCACAGCGCTAAAAGGATAATGCCTTTTTATTAACCCACAATATAATACAATGCAGTAGTAGCTTTTGATCCTAAGCACAAACAAAGCACCTTCCCCTTTAAATCACATTCATGCAATGACATACAACACTCACTCTGAAGAAGAGGGGCGTACCCCTTGAAACGTTAGCGTCCTCACGCCGAACGCAGCACTGACATCACTAAGTATCATCACACTACTGTGGAGCGCATCATCTCCACCATACCGGAAATACAAGGACCCGTCCCGAGGATCCGGCCCCAACATCATTGCGCACATACAGCCTCTCCGAACTCATAGAGCTGGCCAGAGTGAGGCGGATTGAGGCAGTGCAGGGATCCGTGTATACCCAGTCTGCAGGAGGGTAACGTATGTGGACCTTGAGATCTACTGTATATCAATTTGCTGAACGGATAGTGTGCTGATCTACCCAGTAGTAGTGGACTATTATTTTTTGATCTTTTACTGGGATCCCTTTTTTAAACATTTTTGTAGACTAGCTCACTGCAGTGAGTCTGAGTGAGTGTTGTATGTCATTGCATGAATGTAGTTAAAAGGGGAATGTGCTTTGTTTGAGCTTAGGATCAAAAGCTACTACAGCATTGTATTATATTGTGGATTGATAAAGAGGCATTATCCTTTTAGCGCTGTGGACATTCATATAGATTTTTTTCATTAGTTATTGAGTTATTTGAGGATTACCTGGTCCACGATAGCTGCTAATACTACTTTGGGCGCGGATTGCTCTGTTATCAACATTTCCTCAATATATTCCTAACTGTGGAAACAGCTGAAATCTCTGATACAGCTTTCTGTATCCTTCTCCTAAACCACGATGGTGAACAATCTTTGTTTTCAGGTCATTTGAGAGTTGTTTTGAGACTTCCTTGTTGCTACTCTTCAGAAAAAAATTAAAAGAGGAGGGAAACTTACAATTGACCCCCTTAAATACTCTTTCTCATAACTGGATTTGCCTGTGTATGTAGGTCAGGTGTCAATGAGCTTACCAAGCCAATTTGAGTTCCAATAATTAGTTCTAAAGGTTTTGGAATCAATAAAAAAACAACAGTGCCCAAATTTATGCACTTGCCTAATTTTATTTAAACAATTATTGCGCACTTTCTGTAAATCCAATAAACTTCAATTTCACTTCTCAAATATCACTGTGTGTGTCTCCTATATGATATATTTAACTGACATTTTTTTCATCGTAACAACCAATGATTTATACAGGAAAATCATGAGGATTAACAAGGTTGCCCAAATTTTTCGCATCCCACTGTACAAGCGCATGGTCCAGACCTGGGGACTAAGTTTAATGTAGCCAGAGGTTTAATAGATTGGAGTTTACTACAATGAGATTCTACTGTATATGGATAAGATTAATTGCATTTTATGTTCCACTGAAGGAAGTCTTTACACAGGATGTCTGCTTGCTGTGCTATGCATGGTACAAACTTACTGTAGGATTGTGAAGAGGTTTATCTGCATAAGCTAATTTTTGCAACATTTTGTGATTTAAGGGATTACAAATCATCATGTTTATATATTTTACTGTGCAATAGGTTTATATGAATATGTAATGGAGATACATTTTGACACCACTTACGTTTTTTTATTGCTATTTGTGCAACTCTTGGATATCCATCCTATTGAGAGGTGTCATTGCTACAGGAAGGGAGGGAGACTCTCCCTCGCCCAGGATACAGACAATATTAAAGAGGTACTGTAGTAAAAATAATGTAATGAATAAAACTCAAGGGCGTAGCAATAGCCATAGCAGCCATAGCATCTACTATGGGACCCTGGAGCAGAGGGGGCTCAGGTGGTATTTAATGTATTCACCATTAACCTCCTTGGCGGTAATCCTGAACTGAGTTCGGGGTAAGCCGCCGCAGAGGATTTCTCAGGCCCTGGTGGGCCAATTTGCATAATTTTTTTTGTTACACGCAGCTAGCACTTTGCTAGCTGCGTGTACTATCCGATCGCCGCCTCTCCGCACCGATTCGACGCTACCCGCTGTGCCACGCTGCCCCCCGACCCCTTGCGCAGCCTGGCCAATCACCGCCAGGCTACGCTAAGGGGTGGATCGGGACTCCCCCAGACGCCATGACGTGGATGATGTTGATTACGTCATCCCGATCGTCGCCATGGCAACGGGGGAAGCCAAACAGGAAATCCCGCCGGAGGCGATCGGAAGGGGTGCGGGGATGCCGCTGCACAGCGGCTATCATGTAGCTAGCGCTAGGCTAGCTACATGATTTAAAAAAATTTTTTAAAGTGCTGCGCCGCCCCCCTGGCGATTTAATTGTAACGCCAGGGGGGTTAACTTTCCTGTGTTCCTCCACCCTCAATCTTTGTCGCAGTGCCCATGAACTATGTGCAGTGATTATTGCATGAGAATGTAAATTGCCCAATTTACTCATATGCATAGGGTAGGGGCAGGTGGCATTGTTTAAGGGTACCTATGTATAAAAGTTTTTCTATGGGGCCCCATGATCTCTAGCTACGCTCTGGTAAAACTGCTTATTTTTTACAATATTGGTTTATAAATTATTTAGTCAGTGTTTGCCCATTGTAAAATCTTACCTCTCCCTGATTTACATTATGAAATGCATCACAGTTGGTGACATCCTTAGCCCTGCCAGGTGATCTCTGCAGATTGTTTGTTTACAGAGCGTTCTACGCACAGAGGGAGATACTGCTTGCTTTGTCAGCTGAAAACAGTCATTATTTCCCACAACACAGCAAGATTCACAAAGGCCATAGCCCTGACATCACACTCTGGGAAGCAGGGCCGGGCCGAGGCAGAGGCAACAGAGGCTCCAGCCTCAGGGCACTGTGTATGAGGGGGCGCACAGCTCACTCAGCTATCATTCCCCTATTGTGTTTGAAGCAAAGAGATATAAGAAAAGGCAATACATAGCAGTGACTGCAAGCCAGATAACTAGAGGTTAAGGTGTTGGGGGGGGGGGGGGGGGGGCTAGGGCACCTCTTAGTCTAATAGAAATCAGTGTGTGACGGTTGAGGTGGGAGGGATGGGGGGTGAACTATGGTGTCTCAGCCTTGGGTGCTGGAGGACCTTGTCCTGGCTCTGGTGGGAGGGGTTTCACCACAATATCAGCCATACAAATGACTCTGATAATCTATTTGCGAAATGGTAAAGATTTCTTATAGGAAAGGGGGCATTGGCTACTGATTGGGATAAAGTTCAATCCTGGGTTAAAGTTCCTCTTTAAGTGTTGAAGGAAGTGTTAATCCTTTTCCATTCTATCGAAAAGTCAAAAATAAATTTTTGGGTAGAGATACAGATAAAAGAACATTAGAAAAACACTTGTTCCTTGAGAAAAAATCCCCCAGTAGGAAAATCAAAACCCAGGAAAATCATAGCTGAAAAGGACTTATTTTGCTTGCATCTATTTATCATGATGTGTATTTTGCAGCCAAGTATTTTCATAACATTGCTAAAACTGGATCATTGGGCTACACAAACTCTCCCTCCAGTGGGAAAGGCTGCATTTCACAGCAAATTGTTCCTAAGGAAACGTTTTATAGTTTTGACAGTAAAATGCTGTTTATGGTGAATGTATAAGACCATTTCATTGAGTTTAATAAGGGAGAGAAACCGAATCTTTAATTACAAGATAATTGTGACTTGTCGGAAAATCTGAAGCAACTGTTACAGCTGTTCAAAAGACGGTATCTAACCAAGCCGAGAAAAGTGCTTTTTATGTTCATAACACCACACTTTGACCATTGTGTCTCTTATTAGGAAACAGCTAGAGAAAAAAAAATCCTTACTCTTATGTATATAAGAATTATAGGGAAACATTTACTATATTTATTTGAACAAAGCATTAATCTATGATCAGGAAAAACTCCTGGTCAAAGCTTGTCATTATCAAATAAAAATCTTTTTTTTTTCCATAAAACAATGAGTATTATAATTTGTGGCTTAAGCCACCTCTTTATTACCTATTACCTCACCTTATTAACTTTGTTATCACTTGTGCATGTTGGGCGGCAAGGAAGGTGGTGCATGGGGCTCTGCCTTCAGGCCAATACAAACCCACATGGCTTTTAACATTGGAGTGAGGGCATGTTACCCTTGTAACGTTACCCTTGCAAAGCATCCTTGACTCAATGTTAAGAAAAAGGGCCTCTTTCCCATCTGCAGGTAATAAGCTGAGGTAATACAATAAGGGTGGCTTATACTGCTATCTGGGCACCACCTTAAAATGAGGTGAAAGAATAACTACCCCACTCATGTAAAAAGAACCTTTCTGTAGATCACATGCATGAAAAAAGGCGCCTGGAAAAAATGGGTGTAGGGAATTTCCGCTAGTAGAATATGGCTAAATTTAGTGCTATTCTACTGCTGGATTCCAATTTTTTACTATGACTAAACCTAACCCTACTCTAACACAGAATCCTCCCTCTACCGATGCCTAACCCTAACCCCCCCTGGAGGTGCCTAATCCTAAGACCCCCCCCCCCCCTGGTGGTGCCTAACTCTAAGACCCCCCAGGGGTGCCTAATCCTAAGACCCCACCCCCCAGTAGTACCTAACCCTAAGAGCCCCCTTGTGGTGCCTAACCCTAAGACCCCCCCCCCCCCCCCCCCCGGTGTCACCTAACCCTAACAACCCTATCAACCCTGGTGATGCCTAACTCTAACTCCCCCGCTTAAACCTTAAACCCCCCCCCCCCCCTCTGCCGCAGAGCCATGATTTTTGGGGCAAATAAAATAAATTTGGACAGCCAGAGGCGCCACTGGAAAGCTGCAATTAGTAGCAAACAAGCTAAATTTAGGGGCCCGGAAGTGTCCGATTGAATTGTGGGCACCGGGGTTTGCGGATATGCAAATTTCTGCATTGCATAGCGGGTCTGGGTAGCCAAGGTGCAGAGTGCCTCCAAGCTCTGCACCTTGGCTACCCAGACACTACTTTATTTGATCTGAGCAAGTGGACAGTGCTCCACGAAATGCGTAATTCTTTTTGTGTCTGATTACTAAAATGTCTTTCTAATATTGGGGTTGCTCCTTCTTCTTAGAGGTAAGCCATTTCACATTTATTACATCCATGGTTATTTTTTGGGGTGCCTTCTCCCTCCCAGTGATATTGTATACACATGGGCGTCCGCAGAAAATTTTTCAGGGGGGGGCAAAAAGGGGAGAGGAAAAAGAGGGCCGAAAATTTTGGGGTGGTGTTGTGTGGCACATGTAGCGCGCCAAAAAATGGAGCTACGTCATGCCGAAACATGGGTGTCGTCATGAACCAGAATGTGGGTGTGGTCGTGGGTGGAGACAAGTTTACATGAACTAAGCAATGGTGGGACATTAGATTAGGACAGTGGTGGCGAACCTTTTGGAGGTCGAGTGTCCAAACTGCAAATTCACTTTACTGTCACAAAGTGCCAACAGCAATTTAAACTAAATACAAACGTTTTAACTCATACATGAACATTATGGAAAATCCAAGTTGAAAATAAACTGTGAAAATAAACAATTTCATCCATCCTACTCCTGAAAAATGTATTCATTTTTTTAGAACCTCCCAGTTTCATTTTCTGTTTTAAAAAGCGGAAAAAGTAGGTTTAATGCTATTGTCTCATATGATGATGATTCAGCTTTTTCCATAGTCTCGCAGTTAGCAATCATGTGACCCCCAACAAGACAAATTCAGCAATCATGAGGCTCCCATCAAGACAAATTCAGCAATCATGAGGCCCCCAACAAGACAAATTCAGCAATCATGAGGCCCCCAACAAGACAAATTCAGCAATCATGAGGCCCCCAACAAGATAAATTCAGCAATCACGAGGCCCCCAACAAGACAAATTCAGCAGTCATGAGGCACATAAATAGACAGCATTTCGCATAAATAGGCAGAATGCCCCCTTAATATGGTAGACACCTCTCACCTGGCAGCAGTTCCCCAAAATACACTCAATCTGACAGCAGTGGTTCCCCAAAAATAGGTAACCCCAGGTCTATAGGTGTCCCCAGAATAGGTGGCCAGCGGTATAGATGTCCCCAGAACTGGTAGCCAGGGGTAGAGATGTCCCCAGAACAGGTAGCCAGGGGTATATGTGCCCAGTATATGTAGGCAGGGGTATATGTGCCCAGTATATGTAGCCAGAGGTATATGTGCCCAGTATATGTAGGCAGGGGTATATGTGCCTAGTATATGTAGTCAGGGGTATATGTGCCCAGTACCGTATATGTAGTCAGGGGTATATGTGCCCAGTATATGTAGTCAGGGGTATATGTGCCCAGTATATGTAGTCAGGGTTATATGTGCCCAGTATATGTAGTCAGGGGTATATGTGCCCAGTATATGTAGTCAGGGGTATATGTCCCCAGTATATTTAGCCAGGGGTATATGTCCCCAGTATATGTAGTCCGGAACGAAGTGTGCAGTGGCTGGGCTGCGGGCGGAACTTACCTCGTCTTGTCGCAGGCGCCGGATGGATTAGCCACTACTCTGGTCTGGTCCAGACCAGAGTGCGGCACCAGAACTTCCGGCGCAGGAGCGAGACGAGGTAAGTTCCACCCGCTGCCCAGCCGCTGCATACTTCGTTACGGACTCCGGAGGGGAGAGCGAGGGAGGGAGAGCCCCCTAAGGTGAGGGAAGGGGGGGGGGGGAGACGATATCCGCACATAGCTCTCCCTCTTCTCTGCGCTGCTGGCCGCATGGGCACGCGGCCAGGGGCGGGCAGCGGAAGGCCAGGGTCGGGCAAATTTTGCCATATGTGCGGACGCCCATGTGTATACAGCCCCCTAGCTATTAGAGGTTGCTGTCAATTGTTTGTTTTGTGTACCCAAACAATTGTTTTATTCTGGAGTGCGACCCACACATTGGAAGATAAAGAACCCGAGTGGAGACGAGATTTCCCCACTTGCTTTTATACTGTGGTTGCTGGTCTTGCAACCCACCTTTGTGAGTACCTCATCACTTTGTATTTATCCAGAACCTGACATTAATATGTCTTCATGGGGTTCCTTGTACTGACAACACATTATTCCTGTCAGCGCGGCTAAGTACTGCACATAATCAAAACAGCCTAATGTAGTGCTACTAAGTGTCTAATAAGCACACCTCTACATACTGGATTTTGAAATTTGGTTAACTATTTACCTTCTTTTAGATAGTGTTCTTACATGACACATACAGGTCCTTCTCAAAAAATTAGCATATTGTGATAAAGTTCATTATTTTCTGTAATGTACTGATAAACATTAGACGTTCATATATTTTAGATTCATTACACACAACTGAAGTAGTTCAAGCTTTTATTGTTTTAATATTGATGATTTTGGCATATAACTCATGAAAACCCCAAATTCCTATCTCCAAAAATTAGCATATCATGAAAAGGTTCTCTAAACGAGCTATTAACCTAATCATCTGAATCAACTAATTAACTGTAAACACCTGCAAAAGATTCCAGAGGCTTTTAAAAACTCCCAGCCTGGTTCATTACTCAAAACTGCAATCATGGGTAAGACTGCAGACCTTACTGCTGTCCAGAAGGCCATCATTGACACCCTCAAGCAAGGGGGTAAGACACAGAAAGAAGTTTCTGAATGAATAGGCTGTTCCCAGAGTGCTGTATCATGCATGGTACCTAAGTGGGAAGTCTGTGGGAAGGAAAAAGTGTGGCAGAAAACGCTGCACAACGAGAAGAGGTGACCGGACCCTGAGGATGATTGTGGAGAAGGACCGATTCCAGACCTTGGGGGACCTACGGAAGCAGTGGACTGAGTCTGGAGTAGAAACATCCAAAGCCAACGTGTACAGGCGTGTGCAGGAAATGGGCTACAGGTGCCGCAATTCTCAGGTCAAGCCACTTTTGAACCAGAAACAGCGGCAGAAGCGCCTGACCTGGGCTACAGAGAAGCAGCACTGGACTGTTGCTCAGTGGTCCAAAGTACTTTTTTCGGATGAAAGCAACTTTTGCATGTCATTCGGAAATCAAGGTGCCAGAGTCTGGAGGAAGACTGGGGAGAAGGAAATGCCAAAATGCCTGAAGTCCAGTGTCAAGTACCCACAGTCAGTGATGGTCTGGGGTGCCATGTCAGCTGCTGGTGTTTGTCCACTGTGTTTTATCAAGGGCAGGGTCAATGCAGCTAGCTATCAGGAGATTTTGGAGCACTTCATGCTTCCATCTGCTGAAAAGCTTTATGGAGATGAAGATTTCATTTTTCAGCACGACCTGGCACCTGCTCACAGTGCCAAAACCACTGGTAAATGGCTTACTGACCATGGTATTACTGTGCTCAGTTGGCCTGCCAACTCTCCTGACCTGAACCCCATAGAGAATCTGTGGGATATTGTGAAGAGAAAGTTGAGAGACGCAAGACCCAACACTCTGGATGAGCTTAAGGCCGCTATCGAAGCATCCTGGGCCTCCATAACACCTGAGCAGCGCAACAGGCTGATTGCCTCCATGCCACGACGCATTGAAGCAGTCATTTCTGCAAAAGGATTCCCGAGCAAGTATGGAGTGCATAACTGAACATATTTATTTGAAGGTTGACTTTTTTGTTTTAAAAACACTTTTCTTTTATTGGTCGGATGAAATATGCTAATTTTTTGAGATAGGAATTTTGGGTTTTCATGAGCTGTATGCCAAAATCATCAATATTAAAACAATAAAAGGCTTGAACTACTTCAGTTGTGTGTAATTAATCTAAAATATATGAAAGTCTAATGTTTATCAGTACATTACAGAAAATAATGAACTTTATCACAATATGCTAATTTTTTGAGAAGGACCTGTATATAATTTAATTCATTCAAATTTTTACAATTCAAGGAGGACAGGAAGAAGTGTTTTCTCAGGGTCTTGACACTAGTCTTTCTTTTCTATTTCCCCCTTGATTTACTTTTCAAAGATGAGCCTTTCTAGGTAGTGCTTTTAGGGTTAATACAGTTGGCGGGAGGCAGAGCTTCCCAGCAACGTCTGTGATGTTAAAGTTGGTTAACTTCCACGTTCCAGCTGCCTATGAGCAGCTCGTGGAACGCGGAAACAGGAAGCGGTGGGGTTGCCAGCGTTCCCCACACACATGTCCGGCCGGACGTACGGAAATAAGTTTAAATACCTGGCGGTGATAGAGTAACACCGACACAGCCTCGGAAGAAGCGCCGCCAGGTGTGAAACGGCCATTAGGCTTTTCGTGCCCGCACCCACTGCATGAGACGAGCCCTGCATCCCGGTATGATTATGGACACTTGTTTCACTTGCATCGCTATGTTTGGCTGCCTGTAATCATTGGAAGCAATTATTAAAATCATTCAGCAGCAGTGCCCACCACTCTTTTTCTCCAGCACTGCCTCTATGTTCTCCGGTTTTTGTTTTTGTGTACTGCTGATTTGTTTACTGTCACTGATAAATGCTAACAAATGCTCCTTTATGCTGGAAATACACGGTTCGTTTCTGGCGCTCGATTATCCTCTCGATCGTTTTTGCCGCTCGATTCTGCAGTCGGTTTTCTTATCTTCCGCTTGTTTTTCTTATCTTTTTCCATTCACTTCCTCAGAAATCAAGCAGCGAAAAAATCGAAAGGGAGATCGGACATGTTGGAAATTATCTATCGAGCCATCTAAATGACTCAAAAATTAACCGTGTATTCTCAGAATAGGCTTTAGCACCGTAACGCAGACATATAACAGTTACATGGCAGGTGTACTTCTGGAGAGTGAATGCATGAGTTGGATTATACGTATTGTCGATGCTTTCCAAATCAATAAACGTTTTGTACCATTCTCTACACTCTGTTAACTTGTAAGCTATAATGGGCAATGCATTCATATTTTTACAGTCTACTCTGCACTGATATTCTTGTGTGCTGTTAAAAACTATTCATGGTATACCGTACTATCACAAAAAAGCAGAAAATGTGGATGCCATACAAAGAGAAGGTGCTAAAACACACAGATGCTCCTTTACAGCAAACCTGAAGCGAAAAAAATCTTATAATATAACGAATTGTATGTGTAGTACGGATAAGGAATACATAGACCATTAGTACCAATGAAAAGAGGCTTATATTTTTTTTTATTTTCAGTTATATAGCTTTTTTTTTAAATAACATTGCATCATACTGTCACAGTTGCAGTTTTAAAAGCACACTCTGCCTTTTAAACTATAACGAAGCAGAAATAATGAGCCTTTGAACTTTCCTGCAGTAAAACCTTATCTCAAGCTGTCTCTCACAGTTTTTTGGCCCTTTAACCACTTCAGCCTTCAGTCGTTTTTCACCTTATGCATCCGAGCAATTTTCACCTCCCATTCATTTGCCAATAACTTCATCACTACTCATCACAATTATTGATCTATATCTTGTTTTTTCCACTACCAATTAGGCTTTCTTTGGGTGGTACAACGGGAATATTAAGAAAAAATTGAAAAAAATCATTATTTCTCAGTTTTCAGCCATTATAACTTTAAAATAATACATGCTACCATGATTAAAACCTACGTATTTCATTTGCCCATTTGTCCCGGTTATTACACCATTTAAATTATGTCCCTATCACAATGTATGGCACCAATATTTTATTTGGAAATAGGTGCATTTTATTTTCAGTTTTGCAACCATCACTAATTACAAGCTTATAATTTAAGACATATTAGTAATATACCCTCTTGACATGCATATTAAAAAAGTTCAGACCCTTAGGTAACTATATATGTTTTTTTTTTAATTGTATTTTTTTTTATTTTTATTTAGTTCAAATTTTTATTTGGGTATTTTTTGGAGTGTGGGAGGTAAACAATTAATTTTAAATGTAGAAAAAAATGTACGTACATGTAGTTTTACTATTTGGCCACAAGATGGCCTAATTAATTTTTTTTTATTCCACACTGTAAGCGACAATCCTGCTTACAGGAAGTTTAGGTAGGACGTGTTTTTTTTTTTTCTCAGAAAGAACGCGGCTTCTCGTAGAAACCGTCGGTCTTTCTAACGGGGAAGTAGATCAATGAATGGGAATTGAGATCCCATTCATTGAACTCCAGGCTAATGGACGGCAGCATGGGAGTGTGCGGGCGCGCGATTGGCTGTGGGAGCACGCGGCAGCAGCCTTTTGGATGTAGCAGCTATGTCCAAAAGGCTGAAATGGTTAAGTTCTTCAGAAATCAGGACTGTATTCAATCCAGAGGGTCGAAGAGCTCAGAGAAGCTCTCTTTTGCATAGATACCATCTGAAGTTTTTTAACTCTCAACTTGAGACTCTTTTCTTTGTTATTAATGTTCCATTTCTTAACTGTACTACACATACAATTTATTATATTATAAGTTTATTTTCGCTTCAGTTTTGCTTTTGTGCTTTAACCTCCCCGGCGTTCTATTGAGATCGCCAGGGAGGCTGCGGGAGGGTTTTTTTTCAATTAAAAAAAAACTATTTCATGCAGCCAACTGAAAGTTGGCTGCATGAAAGCCCACTAGAGGGCGCTCCGGAGGCGTTCTTCCGATCGCCTCCGGCGCCCAGAACAAACAAGGAAGGCCGCAATGAGCAGCCTTCCTTGTTTGGCTTTCCTCGTCGCCATGGCGACGAGCGGAGTGACGTCATGGACGTCAGCCGACGTCCTGACGTCAGCCGCCTCCGATCCAGCCCTTAGCGCTGGCCGGAACTGAACGGTCCGGCTGCGCAGGGCTCGGGCGGCTGGGGGGACCCTCTTTCGCCGCTGCTCGCGGCGGATCGCCGCAGAGCGGCGGCGATCAGGCAGCACACGCGGCTGGCAAAGTGCCGGCTGCGTGTGCTGCTTTTTATTTGGGGAAAATCGGCCGAGCAGGGCCTGAGCGGCAGCCTCCGGCGGTGATGGACGAGCTGAGCTCAGGAGGTTAAGGATTAACCAGCCTCTGAAAAATTATAATGGATTTGTATAGCTGGAAAGCTTGATTTTATTATAAAGGATATTTTACAGACATTCTCAAGATGAACATATCATTCATTTGTAAGTGTAAGAACACACACCGGGGGCATAACAATATCCCCCGCTGCCCGCCTCATTGCAGTGAGCGGGGGGGGGGGGGGGGGGGGGCAAGGACGGTCCTAGTAACAATGGGGCCCCAGGGCAAAATTAGGCCAGGGGCACCCCAACAGACACCCCTCGACCAAAAAGCGGCATTATGGGCCCTTTGTTGCAGCCAATTTTCCCTCCTGGGCCCCTGAGCCGGTTGCGGACCCTCCCTACCTATCACCTCCCAACCTAACTGTGCTCCCCGAGGCCCCTGCAGAGTCTTTGGCAGTGCAATGTCTCACCTGCCCACCAGCACAGATTAGATGCTACCCTGCCAAAGACTCTGCAGAGGCCCCGGGGAGCAACAATTTAGATGGGAGGAGGAACCTTGGGGGCCCCTACATGCTCTGGGGCCCTGGGGCAGTTGCCCCCTTTGCCTCTATGGTAGCGCCGGCCCTGGGGGGGGGGAGGGGAGGGAAGCTGCACAGTGGCGGCAGTTCTGCAATGCAGCAGCAGAGTTTTATAAATGAGGTCCTCTTCATAATTTCTAAGTGCCATGCAGTCAGCCAATCACCATGTGGCTTCCATTCCTGCCATTCCTGTCACATGACAATGCACTGAAGCCACATGGTGATCGGCTGGCTGCACAACACTTGCAAACTGCAAACAGAAGAGGAAGTGAAAAGGGACCTGTATCACTGATGGGAGCAGGTAATGTATAATGCTCTGCTGCCAGGAGCTAGGGAAGCATAATTCTGTACATAATGTTGTACAGAACTGGCCCCCCCCCCCCCTAGCTCCTGGCCCACTTACCACCCCCCTCATAAAGAAGGGTAGGGATGGGCTGGCTAACAGATCTCTGCCAGTGGGGAGGGGGAGAGAGAGAGAGAGAGGCCATGTGGTCATGAGTACTGTTTCTTTGGAGAGGGGAGGAGGAACAACAGCATGTCGATGGAGTGGATTCTTGCATGACAGGTAAGAAGGGGAACGACATGCTTATTGGTTACTGTTGTTTATAGCTTCAGCATGCTTTAAATTATTGGGGGACAGCTGTACACATGCTTGGTTCTTAACCAAGAAAGAATTCTGGCTAGTTACTGAGACTATAATCTCTTATTGGCTAATCACAATCAAGTGATTGGGATGTATGCAATAAACCGCGTTAAAGTGATTGTCCAAGCTAAATTAAAAAAAAAGATCTATTTACCTGGGGCTTCCTACAGCCCGTGGCAGCCGTCCTGTGCCCTCGCCGCAGCTCCAATGGCTCCCGGTCTTCTCCGCTAGTTCAGCCGACCTCACCAGGTCGGCTTCTTCTGCGCTCCATGGCGCGGGTCACATGATCCCTCCGACGTCATCAGGACGGTACTGCGCCTGTGCAGTACCGTCCTGATGATGTCGGGGAGACCATGTGACCCGCGTGGTGGAGCGCAGAAGAAGCCGACCCGGAACCTGACTTGGCGAGGTCGGCTGCACCAGCGGAGAATACCCTCTATTGGTGCCAATATGCTCTCAGGAGGGACAAGTTTCTCTACCCCCTCCCCCCCCCTCCCAGGCAGCAGAGGAGAGAGCCGGCACAGAAGAGATTTTCCCTGCAGCCCTTCAGACAGTAACTCCTTAGATTCCTGTTGAAGATGCAGAGGAAAAACTGGTGAAATCGCCTAAGCATGGGGCGTCTTATGTTTATTGGATGTTCACCTAAACTCAGGGCATTAAATAAAATGTTAAGACAGATTTAGAGGGACTAGAAGGGGACATGTAGATCTAAAGGGATGTCGGGGATGCCTCTTACTATTGTAAAGCTGTATAATAAGTGTGAGAACACCATGTAACAGAACAGAGACCTTCTCACAGCTGTTCTACTGTTCACACAGTTCTTTCTGAATTGAAGCTATGTTTTTCATGAATTTACCTAACTTCTACAGCACCTGCAAAAAACGTTATAAACTAGTTTTTTTTTTTTTTAACGAACAGCCCTTTATGAATTGAAGCCATTGTAATTTATGCTTATGGCAGCCAAACTCCAGCTACTAGCGCAGCAGATGGAAGACGTGTCTAATATTCATATAAAGCTGGACTTTGGATATCGGCACCATTCATATTGCTAAACTCCAGACATTAGCAAAAGCTCATTCATTAATGGGCGCCAGTGATGAGCAAAAATGCCAATATTCTTTTTTGCATTGTTTACAAAAATAATGAAATACTCGATTTTTGAACAAAAATTATTCTATAATTTTTCCACAGTTTTTGCCATTTTCCATTAAAAAAAAAACACAATTTGCTTGTGCTTTCATGGAAGTCATGGACAACCACACCAGTGGCGGCGCCAGGGGGGTGCTTGGGGGTGCTCAAGCACCCCCTAAATTTGTCCAAGCACCCCCAAAGCACCCCCTGGCGTGAACTGCCTTCAGGCGTCTAAGAGACGCCGAGTCAGTTCACAGCGGCAGCCCGGATCAGCAGGCAGGGCTACGGTAAGATCGCCGCCCGAAGCCCTGCTCTGCAGACTTGGAGTCTGCAGTGCAGGGCTTTGGGCGGCCATTTTCCCGTAGCCCTGCTCGCCGGGAAATGCAGGCTGCTGCAGGAAGGAAGAGGATCGTGGGAGCTGAGTTGCGCGCCACAAGGAGGTCGGGGGAGGAGGAGGTCGGAACAGGAGGTCTTCTGACTAGGTGAGTAAATGGGGTTTTCTTTTCTTTTTCAGGTGGTGCTGCTGATTGTGGTCAGAACTGCTGAGCATTGTGCATATTGGGGTCAGATCTGCTGAGCATTGTGCATATTGGGGTCAGATCTGCTGAGGATTGTACATATTGGGGTCATATCTGATAAGGATTGTGCATATTGGGGTCATATCTGATAACGATTGTGCATATTGGGGTCATATCTGATAACGGTTGTGCATATTGGGGTCATATCTGATAACGGTTGTGCATATTGGGGTCATATCTGATAACGGTTGTGCATATTGGGGTCATATCTGATAACGATTGTGCATATTGGGGTCATATCTGATAACGTTTGTACATATTGGGGTTATATCTGATAACGATTGTGCATATTGGGGTCATATCTGATAACGATTGTGCATATTGGGGTCATATCTGATAACGATTGTGCATATTGTTGTCATATCTGATAACGATTGTGCATATTGGGGTCATTGAACGTGTTTTTTGTTCAAATCTGCTCACATTACGTGTATTTTCTTGAAAAAACCTACACAATTATGTGAATTTTCTGGGGAAAGGGTCACCAAAACTTGGGCCCTCTGTCTTTGCGTTGCACTTTTAAAGGGAACCCGAGGTGAGAATAATATTGAGGCTGCCATATTTATCTCCTTTTAAGTAATACCAGCTGCCTGGCTGCCGTGTTGGTCCTCTGCCTCTAATTCTTTCAACCATAGACCCTGAACAAGCATGCAGCAGGTCAGGGGTTTCTGACAATATTGTCAGAACTGACAAGATTAGCTGCATGCTTGTTTCTGGTGTAATTCAGTTCACTACTGCAGCCAATAGATCAGCAGGGCTGCCAGGCAACTAGAATTGTTTAAAAGGAAATAAATATGGCAGCCACCATATCACTCTCACCCTGGGTTCACTTTAAATTACAGTTAGCTCCGCCCTCATCCGGTCATGACCCGCCCGTTTTTTTGCCTTGTAGCCCCACCCATTTTTTGCCGCAGCTCCCCCGGAAATTGGTCCAGCACCTGCATAGCACCCCCTAAAAAAAATTCCTGGAGCCATATCCAAGTTAATATGTTTGTGAATGAAAGGTTGTGGTTTCTGTCAAATTTGCAGGTTTCTCACTGACCATATTGCAAATATACAATGTATTTTCGCAACAATATTTTCAAAAAACGAGAATAGCGTTTTCAATGCGAAAATGAGTTTGGCAAAAAACTCACGAACAACACTAGCAGGCGCTAGGGTTTGGTTATCATATTGCTGAACACCAGATCGACTGCGGCAAAGGTACAGCTGACTACCGTGATCAGCAACTTAGTGTTAAGCTTGTGGGGGAGGGGTTTGACATTCATGAATGTCAAACAAGAAAGTGCAAAGCCAGTGTACTGCTTAACATCAAGAAAACTAAAGCCACATCATTTGCTACAATGACTCCTTTACAGCCTGATGGGAAAAAGTAGAAGTTGTAACAGATTCCATCTTTCTATGGTGGCCACTAATGATCCAATCTTTTCATCCAATCTTACCATATCTTTGTAATATAAGGGAACTGCCTAAATTATCCATTTAGTATAGTCACTCAATTTACCCTTATACTACATAGATTTGTTAAGATTGGATGACAAAGATTGGATCATTAGTGGCCACCTTAAGCTTGAAGATCTCTGCAGATGGTGACTGCAGCTATAAGATTAAGGGACGCTTATTGCTTGGGAGAAAAGCTATGGGGAATTTGGATAAGATACTACAAGACAGCAGTGCCACTTTACCAACAAAGATCAGGATAGTTAGAAGTATGATCTTGCCAGTATTAAAACATGTCTGTGAAAGTTGGAACATAAATAAGATCAGCCGTAGAAAACTGGATGCTTTTAAATGGTGGGTGTATAGAAAGCCACCGAGAGTTCCATGGACTGCCAGAAGATCAAACTAGTCAATACTTAAATAAATAAGGCCAGAATGTTCATCAGAAGGTTTGTTACTTACTACTATGAAAACCCAGATACTTCAGGCACATATTGAAAAGACCAGATTCTTTGGAGAAATCCATTGATGATTGGAAAAACTGAGGGCAAAAGAAGAAGAAGATGGCAGAAGCTAAGTTATATAGACAGCATATTTTTGAAGCTATGAACATGCCTATGCAACAGCTGAAAGAAGCAGTGATTGATAGATACACATGGCGAGCAAAAGTTTACATTGGCCCCAATTCACTAAGAACATGCTGGAGATAATAAGGCAAGAGAAAACTTACCTCCACACAGTGAGAGAGTTATCTTATCTCTTCATTCCTTAAGTTACCTCCTCTGTAGTTAATTTACCTCCTCTGTAGTTAATTTACCTCCTCTGTAGTTATTTTCACACGCAGTTAATTAACAGCCTGTCTTTAACTCTGGAGTTATTTTAAGGATTGGAGAGTTAACTTAAAGACAGAAGAGTTAACTTTAGGTTTGCCTGAGGTAAAATGTTTCCTGAATACTACATGCCTTATCACCATGGTAACAACTCTAGAAGAGTTATTAAAGACAGGAGATAAGCTTAGTGAATTGAGGCCATAGTCATGAAGAGTTGGAGTTGACTTAATGAATGAGGAGGAGAGGAGTTATAGTTAAGTGTAGGTATGGGGGAGGTTAGTGTTAGGCGTAGGTGGTAGTGGTATGGGGGGATGATAGTGTGAGGTAAAGGCCAATGAAGATATTCAAACTACCATAACAGGTGCTTTTATTAAATGCTCGCGACAGAGAAGGCCAGCAAATATGCTTTTATAAAGTTCTTTTGTGGGGCAGTAAAGCCATTTGAAGTTGGAAATTATGGTAACGAATGTAACGAAAAAAAAGTTCTATCAGACGATTTGTGTTTCAGGGAAGGGATATACCAGTATACAGCAGGTTCCTAATTTTACCTTCTCATCATGCAATTTCCAAGTTTCTTTCTAAATTATAGTGAATGGTTTGCTTTATTTCCGAATATACAATATATTTTTCTCACTCCATCTACCAATCTCTCGAACCTTCAAAAAAAAAAATAGGCATTTAAAATGATTAACAACAATATGTCTATGTGGCGCTAAAATCATTTCACTGTTCCTGTACTAAATACATACGGAGGGACCGCGGACGTCAAGCTTGGGGAAAAGAATGAGAAATTTGGCAACCAGCCATTTGCATTAGGACAATGTGCATTTATCTAAATTAGCCGAAATTCTGAAGGTATAAGAGCCAGGTAGGTGGGACCAAGGGAACAATGGCAGGCTCACTTTAGGATATTAATGTCTGGATTCAGGAGAAAAATGCAGAACGGTGTAAATTACAGAAAAGTACATGGATCAACTCCGTCAGAAAGCTTAAAATCACTTTGCAGTTCATATTCTAGTTTCAAAGTGATCAGAGGGAAAGAGTAAAAAAAAAGGCACAAAAGGGACATGGAAAATGGAGATAGAGCGAACCCAATCATTGAGAAATCCATAACAATACATGATAACAAAACCGGCAAATTCGCGGAATCACAAAGAAGATGAAAACCTGGCCCGAACTGAGAAAGGTGTTCATTACTAGTGGATTAACACCACCCACATACAACAAACTCACTTTCCTCTCACCATGTAGTAATAACATCCTATGTAGCCAGAAAACATTAGAATCTAGCAAAGGATTATGCCAGAGCTGCGAGAGGATTATAGAACAAGGGACTGTTGATCTTACTAAGGGAACGCTCAGCAGGTCTAGAGTAAGAGCCCTTTCTGCTTAAAAGCGAAAGGAAGGGGGGAAAACAGGGATAATAGAGATAATTCGTTAAAATGTGCTTGGTATGCATATGTATATTGAAACATACAGGAAATAAGACAGCAAGATAAAAAGGTAATTGTTTGACCTTTGTCGATTTCTTAAAACTCCTTCAAAAGGGATCTATACTGTGCAAGCAAAATTAAACAGCACACTAGTTAAAATGACCACCTGTAATTAAGATAACACTGATAATGACTGCATATGCCAAAATAAAGTTTGCTTTTGTGGTTCCACTATGAATATTTAGCCATATTTGTATCTCTGCTTGGACTTGAACTAATGTCTACCTCTTGGTGATTTGTGCCATGCATGTCTCTATACTCGTCCACCATGATTACGGCAGCCATATTGTATCTCTGCTTGGACTTGGACTAATGTCTACCTCTTGGTGATTTGTGCCATGCATGTCTCTTTACTCGTCCACCATGATTACGGCAGCCATATTGGTATCTCTGCTTGGACCTGGACTAGTGTCTACCTCTTGGTGATTTGTGCCATGCATGTCTCTATACTCGTCCACCATGATTACGGCAGCCATATTGGTATCTTTGCTTGGACCTGGACTAGTGTCTACCTCTTGGTGATTTGTGCCATGCATGCCTCTATACTCGTCCACCATAATTACGGCAGTCATATTGGTATCTCTGCTTGGACTTGAACTATTTAGTGTCTCCCTCTTGGTGATTTGTGCCATGCGTGTTTCCATAGTCATTCCACCATAATTATGGCAGCCACAAGGCCGGATTTACCATAAGGCACTATAGGCGCGAATGATGGAAAGGCGGCTCCCTCCCATCCCCGAGTGCCTCCCTCCTTTCTCTCCTATGCAGAGTCCTGAGTAAACGAGAAAATAAAACGGAGAAACCGAGAGCCCAGTATAGTGTAGTATGTATTGGAAACCGGAGAAAAAATGACGAGTAAGTTTTATACTCACAAACATGGGTTACCGCATAGGCAACCACTGTATAGGCAGGTGGGGAGATTAGACCTGTCCCCACTCAGGATTAAGATGTCGCTCTCTGAAGTAGGAAAAGAAGGTGTATCACCCTTCCACCAGGGTAGATAATTTCGATCATAAGATGTACAGAGGCGCCAAAAGGATAAAAGTATGCTAAAAGGTTAAAATATTTGGGTGGCGGTGGTGGACCGGTCACTCCAAAAAGGACACAAAGTTTTTACTTGAGGCAAAGACAATTTAATCAAATACTCCACGAACAATTCGCAACGCGTTTCACGGGCACAGTCCCGCTTCATCAGGCAATAAACATACGGAGTATCACACTGCTATGGGTCCAATACACGCTTTGCTCCTCTCCTCCTCTCACAGAGGAGCCAAGCGTGTATTGGACCCATAGCAGTGTGATACTCCGTTTGTTTATTGCCTGATGAAGCGGGACTGTGCCCGGGAAACGCGTTGCGAATTGTTCGTGGAGTATTTGATTAAATTGTCTTTGCCTCAAGTAAAAACTTCGTGTCCTTTTTGGAGTGACCGGTCCACCACCGCCACCCGAATATTTTAATCTTTTAACATACTTTTATCCTTTTGGTGCCTCTGTACATCTTATGACTGAGTAAACGAGAGGTTACTCCCCCTGCCCTCAGCATTCGACAGACGAGATCTCCCTTCAGTCAGGGGCACCACTGGCTTCTTAATACGGAGGTTCCTCTAGCTACCTAATACTTGGGGGCACCTCTAGCTTCTTAATACTAAGGATACCACTGGCTACCTAATGCTAAGGGACTACCCATTATAGGCAGGAGAAGTAAGGGAAAAGCTAGCAAACTTGTGGTGCGTTGGGTGAGGGTTTGTAGATTTATGGAGGGTTTGTAGATTCATGGAGGGTGAAGTCCAGGATGCCAGGACAACTGCCTATAGGCTCCTGTGAGGTAAATCCGGGCCTGGGCAGCCATGTTGGTATCTCTGCTTGGACTTGGACTAGTGTCTACATCTTGGTGATTTGTAACATGTATGTCTCTATACTCCCTCCCTGTAGTTTACATCTTACAGATGACAAGACTCTCACACAGTTGTTGTACAATGCTGACCTTCAGGTTAGAGTATCCATGGGCACATTTGGGGGCAGACACATGACTTAATTTGGGGATAGGAGAAGTGACACCTGGATGCTTATGAGGACATGGCAGTACTTCCTAATATAGGAGCAGTTATTGTGGTATTTGGTGTTATGGAGATATTGCTGCTGTTCTTGTTGTTTTGGAGGACATTATTATTGTGCTTGCTGAATGTTTAGCATTGAGGGATTTTATTGCTGTGCTTATTGTCATAGGGAGTCTTTCAGATGGTAAATGCACCCTACACCCTACACAGTGGCGTAGCTAAGGAGCTGTGGGCCCCGATGCAAGTTTTACAATGGGGCCCCCCCCAAGCACTCTATACATAACAAATGATACAGCACACCAAAACATGCCAATGGCAACTACAGTGTCAGAGGTACAAGAAGGGGATGGGGAACAGTTTGTTAATGATAATCACTTCTATAGATACTTTGAATAGTGGTAATTATTAGCACAGGACCAATAGAGAGCTAATTCTGTAGTTGAGGGAGGTCCCTTAGGGGCCCCTCTGGCCCAAGGGCCCCGATGCGGTCGCAACCTCTGCAACCCCTATTGCTACGCCCCTGACCCTACACTGTAGGGCCTACAGTTTAGCCAGCCTATGTTGCAACCACATTCACTTTGCTATCATACCCACTTTTATGACCAAGCTTTGGCACAATCTGTGCACTGACATGGCATACCTATTTTTGTGTCTAGAAAAACTGTTGCCGATATTTGTTTCTGTGGCACACATAGCACATCTCCAAGTGTACCTTTTATCGCATTATTAGGCCCAACTAAGATATGCCTAGAGTGTAATATTTTGCTGAACTTGATGTTTACCACGCTGCAACCAACCAACAGATTTCTGCTGCTGTCCCAGACATTAATGGTGTGTTCTCATCGGTGCTCTCATTGGTTTCTTTTGCTTATGTTGCTCTCCTGTGTGACCAGAGAGAGACTTTGCATGTCTCTCAAGTTTGACAGCGTGGCATACTAAAGTCTATAGATGAGAAAGAATTGAAATATTAAAACAAAAGACGTAACTTTGCCCCACCCCCACACCTCTGGCCATGCATACCAAAGACATATTTTTAAAATTCCCTTTGCATGCCAGCATTGAAAAATAAATAAAGCAATCATTTAGAAATACGGGTAATCAGTAAAGTTAGACAAACATATTTATTAATATGTGTCTGTAAACCAAAGCAGAAAGATGAACAAAAAAAAGGATACAAAGTGAGACAGGAGGACTCATTGGCGGTAACCCCGAGTCAGGCTTGGAAGAAAAAGAATAAAAATGAAATAATTTTTTTACCGCTTTTAGACCCTAAAATTAGGAAAAGAATCATACCGCCTGGGTGGTTATTAAAAAATGACTGCTCTTTAAAAAAAAGGGACAATTGGGAGCGCTGTTATAGAGTCATGTATAGAATAGTAAAGAAAAATGTACTAACTGCTACCACCCATAAGACTTTAACAATATTTTACGCTTATCTACCTACATCGTATTTATTTTATAAGTAATTCAGTAATTTAGTCATTATATTATGTATATTTAGTGTTAAGTAATTCCACAGCAATAGTACAATATGAGGATTACAGTTCTTTTCAGAAATCTATGGTTAATTTTAGGGTCTGGATAAAAAGAAATAAATGCGTATGTGAGTAAACAGTCTTTATTTAGACCTCTTTTACACTTAACACAATTTGCGTGTGTCATGCGGGATCGTGATTTCATGTTCGCTGCATATCTAATGTATTTTAATGGCATTGCATTTGATCTTGTTTCTCTTATTTTTTTAAGCTTGGTGTAATTGCCTTCTTAAAACAGAAGGAAATTTGCAATAATTCAGTTATAAATGAACATTTGTGGTTACCCACAATGCACACCTACTAAATATGCAAATTATCCCTGCCTTATCAATCCCTGCCATGTACTGATGAGGACCAAAAGTCCGAAACAGGCTGTCTACATGTGGGTTTGATGTGGCTGTGTAAAACTTAAAGCTATAGGCTTGCTATAAACCAGCGGTTCTGGATGCTTGCTTGGCTTAACAAGGGTGAAAAGGGATAATTTGCATATTTAGTAGGTGTGCATTGTGGGTAACCACAAATGTTCATTTATAACTGAATTATTGCAAATTTCCTTCTGTTTTAAGACGGCAATTACACCAAGCTTTGCTTTTTTAGTAGGAGGGCTTTTTGGTTCCTTTTATCCCCCTATACATTCCTAGTAGTTTGGGTCACCCTGAGCTGCTTGGTTACTCTGTTATTTTTTTAAGTGCATTTGGAATATTTTTGCATTTTTAAAATGGTCTGCAGTGAGGTATTTTTTTCACGTTACCTCTGTATCGCAGGTAATGTAAGTCCTACCCCACAGAGCCACATTAGTCCATGCCATGCACTGATGAGGATCCATCAATCCGAAACAGTCTGATTGCATGTTGGATTATTGTGGCTCTGTAATATTAACAAGAAGAACACCATTACTATGCAAATGCCACAAGTGCCACTTTAAATCTGCCAAACAGCACAGAGACAAGCCTCAGTCATGTGAGGTAATGAGACTGAAATTGAACTTTTCAGCCACTACTAGAAATGCTACATTTGGAGAGGAGTCAACAAGGCCTATGATGACAGGTACACCATTCCTACTATGAAATACGGTAGTGGATTTGTGATAATTTGGGGATGTGTGAGCTACAAAAACATTTGAAATTTGGTCATAATTGATGGAAATATGAATGCAGTACGTTACCAAAAATCCTGGAGAAAATTTGCACTCATTAACCAGGAAGCTGAGAATGGGACGTACTTGGACATTCAAACATGACAATGATCAAACATGTTCATGCAAGACAGCCCAAGAATTTACGCATGGGCGTAACTATAAATCACTGGGACCCCTGCAAAACTTTGGATGACCCCCTTCTCGCTTTCTGCACAGGTAAACTGAGAGCCAATGTTATTCAGTTGGCTAGTGAACACTTCAATGTGTTTTTATAATGCAGATAAAAACAGCAGTGAAGCACAGGCATTTTCTGAATACTAAATAATAATAAAGTGGGAATCCAGCCTGTAGAGAGAGGAATATGGAGGCTGCCATATTTATTTCCTTTTAAACAATACTAGTTGCCTGGCAGCTTTGCTGCTTTATTTGGTTGCAGTCATGTCTGAATTAGACAAGAAACAATCATGCAGCAAATCTTGTTAGATCTGACAATAATGTCATAAACACCTGATTTGCTGCATGCTGGTTCAGGGTCTATGGATAAAAGTATTAGAGGCAGAGGATCAGCAGAGAAGCCAGGCAACTAGTATTTTTAAAAGGAAGTAAGTATGGCAGCCTCTATACACCTTTCACTACAGTTGTCCTTTAATTCCCAACCAGTTTGCAGTAGCTGTATGGAGTGGTAGCTCTTGAGTCTTGTTACTCATTTTTAACACCCAGTTGTTGCCAGCGGACTCTGACACCCCCATCTGTCACTGTTATACTAAGTATACATTTGACTTCTTAAAAACAGAAGGTATCTGCAATAATTATTTAGCTTTAAATGGCCAATAAGATCTGCCATGATGCATCACTACTGAGTATGTAAATTACTGTATCTCTTTATGCCCCCTATAAGCTAGGCACACATCCAGAACCACACTACGGTCTCTTCCAACATCCCAAAAACATATATCGATAAGTTAATTGGCTTCCCCCTAAATTAGCCCAATTGTACAGTAGGGATTAGATCAGGGGTGGGCAATGGAGCCCACAGCTCGAGTGTCTGTCTCCCTCCCTTCGGGAAAATGAGTGCACAGGGAAAGATTGGGTGGTAACTCACTCAATTGCACTTTCCTGCTGCGATCTCCTTGGTGATGGCGGCTTCATGTGACATGCTGGTACGTACTGATGGCAGGTCACATGAGACCACCGGCTCACTGTTGCCATGGAGATTGGCGCTGGAGAGTGTATTTGGGTAAGTTGCTTCTCTTGTACTTGCGCTGCATGTATTTTTGAAAGGACATCGGGAGGAAGAAGGGGAGAGGAGCGGAGTCCAGCTGGCTTCATAGCGGCCAAATCCGACCATAGTTTGTCCAGCCCTGGATTACATTGTGAGCCCCTATGAGGGACAGTTAAGTGACAAGACTACATAGTCTGTACAGCGCTGTACTACGTAGGTACTAAATAATAATAACAATGACCACTGGTGTGCTGTGAGCTTATGAATTTTACAGAATCATGCTTATCCAACATGCACACAGTTGTTTCAGATTTTCTGTTCCTCAAAACCGCTGTATGTACATTGGTATTAGTATGGCTCTGTAAAATGAATGTGCTACAGGCTCACTGCACACCAGCAGGTCTGGATGTGTGTCTGGCTTTTAGAGGCATAAAGAAATGATTTGCATATTCAGCACTGATGCCTTGTGGATAATCCTCCTTGCTCACTTAAAGCTGAATTATTGCACATACATTCTGTTTTAAAGCTAATGTTGAGCCAAAAAAAAAAATATGGAGAGGTAAGGCTCTGGGTCTTTTAGAGCCTTCCTGCTCCTCTCACAGTCCCTGCGTTCCAGAGATGTCACCCCAGTTTCAACCCCCTGCTGTGGGAAGTCTTCAAGAGCCTGAGTGCTCGAAAAGAGGAGTCACTCTGCACTGCACATGCATGCGCAGTACGGAGCCACCCATCTTCGGTAGCACTCGGACTCCCAAAGACTTTTGAAGCCTCTTGCAGTGGCAGAGGAGCAGTATTTGTCCAATTGTTCGGATACTGCTTACCGTGTGACAGCACTGGAACGCGGGGACCGTGACAGGAGCTGGAAGGCTCTATAGGACCCAGAGCCTTTCCTCTTTATAGGTGAGTATCTATTTTTTTTTTTTCATCCGGCTTAACATTTACTTTAAGAAGGAAATTTATACTTAGTATTACATTACATATAAGAGCGTACACTTCCTCTTCTGCTGCTTTTCAAGTAAAAAATAATGTGATATAAAAAAAAATGATACTCTTTTTTTATTTGTGCAGCAGGATTGTCACTTTGGCCTCCCTTGAAAGCTTTAGTTATTCTATAAAATCTATAATTTACCGCCTCTGCATGTTACTGAAGCAGATGAGAAAAAATATTTTAACTAGTCTTGTTTCCAACAAATCCAGCAGATGGCAGCACTGCTTCACTGTATGCTGAAAAGCATTGCCTTTTTAGTTTCATACACCAAGCAATGTTCCCTGTCTAGCTACAAAACACAAATTTACCATTGATAATTCAGATCATAATGATGAAAATTTAAAGAAAGAAAACTGCTAAAGACTGGGTGTAGCTATCTGTATTTTTTTTTAAGTTACAGGTAATTGTCATGGATCCTGTCTATTGTCCATAGATCTACAGCATATGTACCACTTGTTATAGTTTAGCCTCTGCAGGAGTGCATGTGGTTGTTGGACAGCCCAGCTTTCCTGCCAAGTTGCTTTCTATAGATAACCAGTAAAAGTGTGTTTGGGCACAAGTGGAGTCTGTGGTTTAGCATAGCTCCCAAAAGAGGGACAGTCCCTCTTTGGGAACCCAATCCTACTGTCCCTCTTCCTCATTTGTCCCGCTTTCAGGACTGATGTCAGTGTGGGCGGCATGCTTAGAGGTGTGACAGAGGCATTTCTTAAAGTGTTCCGCTTTCTTATCTCAAAAGGTTGGGAGGTATGGCTATAGGTTAATTTATGAAGGTATGGATGGAAGGTGAAGCAGAGAATTATGGCGCATGGGCCATTGTGAAGATAGGGCGCTGATTTACACCACAATATTTACACCACAATATCATCTGCGGCTATGGCGGTGCCTAGCGAGTCATTTTGATGTCTGGGTAGCTAAAATCTGGTTTAGAAGCAGGTGCAGTGGTGGTTGTAATTTGGACCTCAGGGTTAGGCTGATATATAGCCAAACTCTAAATCTAGTAGCTGAAACTTCATACAACATGTGATGAAACACGGAAAAGCAGTCGCCTCTGCTCAGCGTGAGGCGGCTGCTTCTTTGAAGGGCAGGGCGGAACGCGGAAAAACCGCCGTGTCTGACGCGGCGGTTAGCTCGCATGGCTCCATTACTGACACCCCGTCCCTGCGCGGGGAGGCCGCCGCATGTGCTGTGAGCGGTGCGAACCCTGCTTGTTTATTAGACCCCGCATCTGCCTTCTGAATCTGTACTGTATCTGTCAGTGTGGTTCCGACCTGGTTTGTCCGACCTCGAGAACCGACCTTACTGTCAGAGGCGGTTCCCAGTCCTGGTAGTGACCCTCCCTCCTGAGTGTCACTCTAGGTTGTCCTTCCTACTCTCAGCCTGACTCCTCCCTCCGGGAGAGTTCAGGTCTTCGGAAGGAATTTGGGCAGTACTCCTTACTGTCCTGAGGCCTAGTCCTCTAAGTATTACTGTTGCACCAAACACTACTACTCTTCTCTGGTGTCCAGAGGTTAGCCTATATATCTGATTATCGGTGATACTGCAGATCATCAATATTCAGGTATATTCTGCATTCTCGGTGATACTGCAGTGATACTGCAGTTCACCGGTAATCAGACCCTCTCTGTGTTACACCGATCGTTACACAACAGCAGAGAGCTGCGGCAGCGGGTAATAAATGGTGTACAATGTTCAGCTACTATGTGCTGGAAGTATCAACAGGATTGCTTAACTGTAGTATTAGTAAAGCAACCACAAGATGTCTCTGTGTATGTAAAGTGCTGCAATGATGTCTAAATGTGTTGTGATTTCCTGTATTCATTCAGTATCCTCTCTGTTCTAAGTAAGATGCATTATCTGATGGTTGTGTATGATTTATATCTGTACGTTTGTTCAGTAAAGAGTTTTAACTTGTTATACTGTATACTGGCTGCCTATCTGCGTGTACCTACCACTCTGCTCCATCACTATGTAGGGTAATCTAGTGTTAGGAGTAGACAGATGGGAGTGTAATGGCAGCAGAGCTGGGACAAGGTCCTCCAGCACCCAAGGCTGAGACACCAAAGTGCGCCCCTCCATCCCTCCCACCCCAGCTGTCACGCACTGATTGCTATTAGACTAAGAGGAGCCACAGGGCCCACAACCTCCCCAACACCTTAATATCTAGTTATCTGGCTTGCAGTCACTGCTATGTGTCCCCTTTTCTTATTTCTTTCTGCTTAAAACACAATTAGGAATGACAGCTGAATGAATTGTGCGCCCCCTCCTACACTGCGCCCTGAGGCTGGAGCCTCTCCAGCCTATGCCTCGGCCCGGCCCTGAATGGCAGGGTAAAGTTAGGTACAGGTAGGGGAGGGTTAGTGTGAGAGATATATACATTCAAGAGGTCTAGCGCATCAACAAGTCTATTAGTGGTATTTCGCTCTCTTCAGAAAGAGAAGAGAGCGAAATACCACTAAGAGACTTGTTGATGCGCTAGACCTCTTGAATGTATATATGTGTGGTTTGACATCTAAACTATAGGTCTAAAGCGATCCGAGCAGCCATATTGATTCTACTAAGTACTGATTGAAGGAGCGCACCTTATTGTCAAATTTAATTAGTGTGAGAGATAGGTTAGGGAAGCGTACCTATGTACAAGTTGCGGGTGAGTTGGGCACAGGGCGAGCCAAATGACGGCTCTCCCTGCTGCCGCAAAACTCCCTGGCGGCGTTAAATACTATTCCCCCTCCAAGTTGTCATAATTCGGAGCGAGGTGTAATTCGGGGTCCGGCAACCACTGGAGCCCTGAATTAGCCTTACACACCCCGCACAGTATTATTATTTATTAGTATTATTATTTAGTATTTATATAGTGCCAACATCTTCCGCAGCGCTGTACAGAGTATATTGTCTCGTCACTAACTCTCCCTTGGAGGAGCTCACAATCTAGTCCCTACCAAAGCCATATGTCTATGTGTGTAGTGTATGTAGTATTACATTGCTGCTATGGGGTGCCTAGTCTCAGCGCTGAGCGTCATGCGCCGAAACAACCTGCTTCGTTAGGGAAGGCCATAGTTGAATACTGGTAAGATTACCTAATAATCTAACTATTGGCAATAATTTTTTATTTCATCTGGCGCCCTTATTACTTGGCCATTCTTTTTACATGTATGCATCATGGAAGGTGCTACTAAGAATCTGAGGGGGGGGGGGGGGAGGAAAGACAACCAAGAGAGAGAAAAAGTAAGAGAGAAAGAGAGAGTGTAAGGTGGAAGAGAGAAAAATATAAAGCTCAAGGAGGCAAAGAAAGATAACGCACTCATGGAAGAGAAAGAGACTGCAAGGCGGTACAAAGAGAGAGTGCACAGTGCCTCAGCCTCTTCCACAAAAGTCCCATGTTCTAGGAATTGTGAGAAAGCTCAAAAGGCCAACAAAAATAGGGATGGTAAGAATTGCCAGATTCTGAAAATTCCATGCTAATTTAAAATTTCACAGATTTGCATTGTGGAAATGCGAAATTGTCATTTATTGCAACCATAGTTTTGTGCAAACCATAAGGTGAGATATAGTTAGAAACAGAATTTGCAAAAATATGTTCACAATAGGTTACACTTTCGCTTACTAACATACTTGAGTGTCTCTTTAAAGAGAACCCGAGGTGGGTTTGAAGAATATTATCTACATACAGAGGCTGGATCTGCCTATACAGCCCAGCCTCTGTTGCTATCCCAAACCCCCCTAAGGTCCCCCTGCACTCTGCAATCCCTCATAAATCACAGCCACGCTGCTGACAAACAGCTTGTCAGATCTGGCTGTGTTTATCTCTATAGTGTCAGTCTGCTGCTCTCCCCGCCTCCTGCAGAATTCCAGTCCCCGCCTGCATCCCTTCCCTCCCTGCTGATTAGATGGAAGGGACGAGGGCGGGGACCGGAGCTATGCAGGAGGCGGGGGAGCAGCTGAGACTGACACTACAGATGTAAACACAGCCTCACAGCACGGCTGTGATTTATAAGGGATTGCAGAGTGCAGGGGGACCTTAGTGGGGTTTGGGATAGCAACAGAGGCTGGGCTGTATAGGCAGATCCAGCCTCTGTATGGAGATAACATTCTTTAAACACCCCTCGGGTTCTTTTTAACAGACAGGTCTATTGTATATATATATTATATTAAAGAGGTACTCTCCAGAGGGTCTGGCTGATATTTTGGTTTCTTTTTTTTTTAATGGTGAATTGTTTATTATATTTAATGGATTTATCTCAGTAAGTTATGGGCCCTTTGTAGAGTTTTAGCTGCATCTTATTCTTTATCTTCACATGCTGCTTTGTTTTTACCCTACTCTGTTTTGTGTTTTTGTGCCTCACAATGGGTGTGTTGTGTATCGGGACTCTTATGTGGTTTAAAGAGGGAATGTAGTAAAAATAACATAATGAATATTTATTTATTTTTTTCAACATTCATTTATAGATGATTTAGTCAGTGTTTGGCCATTGTAAAATCTTTCCTCTCCCTGATTTACATTCTGAATTTTATCACTGGTGGTGACATCTTTAGTTCTGCCAGGTGATTTGTATGGGATGATCATTACTGAGAGTTCTATACACAGAGGGAGATGCTGCTTGCTTGGCAGATGAAAAAAGCCATTATTTCCCACAATGCAACGAAGTTCACAGACAGAAAACTGTCAGAACCATGGTCATGACCTCACACTGTGGGAGGGGTTTCACCACAATTTTAGCCATACAGACCCCCCTGAAAAGGTAAATATTTCTTGTGGGAAAGGGGGTATCAGCTATTGATTGTTTGCAAAGTTCCTCTTTAACCACTTGAAGGCCGCAGTGTTAAACCCCCCTAACAACCAGGCCAATTTGTACATAATTGACCACTGCAGCTTTAAGGCATAGCTGCAGGGTCGCACAACTCAGGACACATATGATTATAGATTCAATACAGCTGGGGGTGGGGCTCGCTCAGTATTGATGATGTGATGCTCAATGTTTGTAGAACTATAGAAACCAGCTTACATTTCCTTGCATAAGGCTCGGTTCACATTAGCGTTAAACAGCGGAACGTATACTGTACAAACGGAATGGATGCGAATAGATCTAATGTTAACCAATGGAACCGTTTACATCCGTCCACTCGAACGCATCTGTTATGTCCGTTCCGCTGGACAGAATGCAACTTTGCTGCAGCACCTATTTTTCCAGACCGCTGAGCCCAGCGGATGAAGCCATGCATTGGGGGCAATGGGAGAACGGAACATTTCTTCACACTAGTGAAGAAACGGACCATTCTGAAGGCCAAAATCCACTGGGAGTGAGGGTCTGGAGGGAATGTGTCGATGCTGCACTGGGAGTGGGGGTCTGGGGGGGATGTGGTGACACTCCATTGGGGGTGTTGGTCTGGGGGTGGGGGTCTGCGGGGTCGCAAGTGAGAGCGGGCTGTTAAGGGAGGGTTTCTTACCAGGCTTCCGTCTCTTCCCCTATTGTCCCACGTCACGTCGTGTGACTACCAAACTTCCTCCTTCCGGGTTGAAGGAGGAAGTGTGGTAGTCATGTGACGCCACTTGAGACGCAAGGAGGAAGACAGAAGCCTGGTAAGTTAACCCTCCCTCACCCACACCGCTCAGGTACACGGATCAAAGTGAAAACGGATCCGATTGACCGGTGATCAAATCCGTTTTCACGGATCCTTTAGCCAGTGTGAACGAAGCCTTTTGGATCCGGTGAAGCGGAAACCGGATGTGCATTACAGGACCCGTTTGGCTTTAAAATGCAATGTGAACCAAGCCTTACTGTGGAAAGGTTGTGACAAATGGAAGTGACAGAGGCAGTAACAAGGGTGGAGCATAGAAACAGAACCTGCACATGTCCTGTGCCCCCTGCCTATTGTGAGTTGCTGGAATTTGTTGGCGAGGTGAGAAGGGCTTGCCTGTGCACCTCCTGGTAATTTTCCTGTTGCAGAATGCAGGTTAGGGAACTCATACAGATGCAGTAGCAGCACAGGAGATGAGGGGAAAAAGGCATGATTTATATACAATAGTGGTAAATTTCATGCAGGGGATATTAAAGTTTATTCTGTATATAGGCATTTCTACACATATCTTTCTTTACATGTACTGCTCACCATCCATTTCATCGATTTTATAAATAAAGGAAAGAAGCTTGCACAGGCCACAGTGCTGGCAAGCCTGCTATACATCCAGATGCATAGTAGTACAAAAGAGATAAGATTTTAGAGCCCACATTGTAGACAGGAAGGAAGCCAAGCCGTAAGGTCTGGAATGTGTCTGCGTGTGGCTGCAGGTGAGCCCAACTGTAACACGGATATCTAAATTAGAAAATACAATGCCAAAAGTAATACTTATAAGCAGGGCCGGGCCGAGGCATAGGCTGGAGAGGCTCCAGCCTCAGGGCATAGTGTAGGAGGGGGCGCAGAATTCATTCAGCTGTCATTCCTAATTGTGTTTGAAGCAGAAATAAATAAAAAAAGGGGATACATAGCAGTGACTGCAAGCCAGATAACTAGATATTAAGGTGTTGGGGAGGTTGTGGGCCCTTTGGCACCTCTTAGTCTAATAGCAATCAGTGTGTGATGGCTGGGGTGGCAGGGATTGAGGGGCGCACTTTGGTGTCTCAGCCTTGGGTGCTGGAGGACCTTGTCCCGGCTCTGCTTATAAGATACACTAGGAGACATGTTTCAAACTAACTCGAGAGCTCCCCGGGCTAACATGCCACTCGCTTAACTTTCCAGGCTTGTTTTAACAAAAACCACCACAACCAATCACTTTGTAGAGCAAAGAGAAAGAGCAAAGCAGCGTTTAGAAATTGGGGAGTTAAGGAATCAGCTCCCCGATTCCTTAACTCCCCAATTTCTAAACCTTTTTCTTGAAGGAAAAAGCTGAACATATATCTAGGCCATCATCATCAGTAAGGTGAACCATATCACGCTGGAATAAAAATGCTTCCCTCTTAAACCAATGTAATGCATAACCAAGAATGGGGGAATAGAATGCCAGCCACTTGCCAGCATATGCGAACTGATAAGTCCTAATGTGGGCAAATCACCCAAATCATTACCACCTGCAAGGATCGTTACTGTGTCCATGTAACCATTACCTGTGGCTCTTGCAAAACAATGAGAGGTAGCTCTTCTCACTGCAAACCTCAAACCCCCAACCATTCCATCAATAAGTGGTCTTTAGGCAATCCTAGGTGCAAACCACTTTGTCTCAAACCTGCTAAACGGTTCGCCCAGTAAACATAGAATTAGCCCATAAACCAAATGACTTGGGTTATTTACCCAAAAAAACTTTACTTATCTAAAAAAAAAAAAAAAACACAAGAAAATGGGCAACAAAACATACTGTAATAGCCATTTTTATATATGCATGTACATTTTTTTTTATTATAAAGATATCTATTCTTCACAAGAAGTAGAATAACTCCCAAGAGACACAGGTCACTGCCAGGCCAATCACCTTCCCTTACCCATGAGGAAGGCTATTGAACCCTCTAAAGATGAATATAAAGTAGATACCTATTCCACTGCCACCTTCTCTCCTGACCATTTTATTGGGCATGCATTGTCTAGCCACATCCAGTATGGAACAAGCATAGAATGAATGCGAGCTGTAATCCGTCAGGCTAGCAAAACGTCAGTACAGCCTCGACTTCAAAGTATTGCCTGACGGATCGAGTCCCGATCCCTGCCAGGCAACTGTCTTCATACATGTGTATGAGGCTTTACTGATAAATTGATTGGTTACACCAGGGGCGTAGCTAGAGATGGCGGGCATAATAGCACATTTTTCTCTTGGGGCCCCCCCACCTGCAGCTTCTCCGAGGGGGAGGACAGCTCAGGGGCCCTAAAGGGGGAGAGAGGATTTGTTAGATCACAGCTCTGCACGGGCCCATAGAGCCAAACAAACACTGTACAAAAAGACAAAGGGAGAAAAGCACACACTAAAAATAATTGATAGTGATGTGGTAGATGGCCAAACTCATAATGGTGCTCACAATTGGGCACTTCTGAGAACTTACGAAGATATAATTTTGATCCAAAGCTATGGGAAGACAATTCCATGGATTTCTTCCCTGGGACTACTATGACCAGCAATCCCAGTGTGTCCAGAGCGGTTCCTCTAACCCAATACCCGGCTACAAGGGGGATACACCTGCTAGTGTAAAGGTCCTGCAAGGAAGATAAGCTACAGCCAATTATTTCTTATTCATGGAGCCGTATGCAATTCACTTTTTCACCTGAGTTTTCTCCTAGGAGATAATTTTTCATCTTTGATTTAAAATAACTTTCCAGAACTTCTCAACTAAAAAGGTACCTAAAAGTGGGTGAAAAAGCGCTACCAAAATTATTTTGAGTATTTTCTTGTTTTCTGGTGACTTAAAAAGAATTTTATTACAAGTTTAAAAATATCATCTAGGAGAAAACTCGGGAAAAAAACTTAATTGCATTTGGGCCATTAATTATGTCATGAATGAGTCAATGAGCGCAGTATAGAACTGCACCATTCATTTTTGTGGATAGATATGTAGTGCTGGTCCAGAGACCCACCAATGATTGTTTCATAGCAAAAGCAGACAAGCTTTTCCAACAATGTTGACTTCATTCACATTATGGCCCACTTTTCTCCTGTGTTTTCTCCTAGGACATAATTTTTCATCTTTTATTTAAAATAACTTTCCAGCCTTTTTCAATTGAAAAAGTACTGAGAGGGGGGCGTGGCCAGCCGGCAATGTGAGAGCAGCAAACTCACGCAGCTCCCGCTTTGATCCTGATCAAACTTGATCCTGATGGTGCAGTGGTCATACTTCCCTACCTTTTCTGTGGAGCATTGGCGGTGGGAAGCTTCGGGGCTCACTTTGATCCACTTTGCGGCTATCTATGAAACAATGGGCCCTAGAAAACACCGAGAGGAGAAAGGCCCTGCTGAAACTCCTAAGCAGCAAGATGGCGCCGACGCCCTCAACACACGCTCCCGGAGGACGGATGCGCAGCTCTCTGATGTGGCGACCAGACTGGAGAAATTTGCACACAAGGACAAAAGGTACGAGGGGGATGCTCAAGAGACAGGCTCGGAGGGCCAGACAGACGACTGGGAGATAGAGGCAGAGCACTTTGTAGCTTCTGAGACGAATGGCACAGATACGGCCTGGGAAGCCATGGCAAGCCAGGCTGAGCCTGTGGAGGATAAGTCATCACACACCTCGCCCCTTGCAGCCCATATTCCGGCCCAGAGTGGGGAACTGTCCTTTAGAGAGATCCTCTCAGCAGTGCAATCCTGCAATCAAGCTATTCACTCACTATCACAACAAACGGGTAGCATTAAGGAGGAATTAGGCCTACTAAGGCAGGACATTTCTAACATACGAGAAAGAACCACCGCTGTAGAAGGCAGAGTCAGTGACCTGAAGGAAAAAATCAACCCGGTCGTAAGAGATCTGAAAAGGGTGATACATTATGCGATTTCTAATACAGATAAAGCGATGATATGGAGAATAGACTAAGACGAAACAATGTGCGCATAACTGGCCTCCCTGAGAAAATTGAAAAAGCAGATCCTACTGACTTTGTTGAAAATTTGTTCCTGGAGATATTCGGAAAGGACTCTTTCTCTAAAGTATATGCGATAGAACGTGCTCACCGTGTGCCCTCCTAAGCCTGGAGCAACCCCTAGGCCTATGCTGGCTAAAGTCCTTCCCTACAGGGATAGAGAAACTATTCTGAGACTAGCACGCCAAAAGGAGAGCATTTGTTTTGGAGACCACAAATTGTCTTTTTACCCTGACTTTTCAGCCGAGGTGCAGAAGCAAAGAGCTAAGTTTTATGATGTGAAGAAACGATTACAAAATTTGAAACTGCAATACGCTATGATCTACCCGGCTAAGCTTAAAGTCATCGCTAATAATGAAGCCCATTTTTTCTTGTCCCCAAAAGAAGCAATGATATGGCTAGATCAGGAAGAACAGCATTTTAACCACTTGATGACCCACCCTTTACCCCCCCTTAAGGACCAGCGTGGTTATTAGTGATCTGTGCTGGGTGGGCTCTACAGCCCCCAGCACAGATCAGGGTGCAGGCAGAGAGATCAGATTGCCCCCCTTTTTTCCCCCCTATGGGGATGATGTGCAGGGGGGGGTCTGATCTCTTCTGCCTGCGTGTGGATGGCGGGGGGGGCACCTCAAAGCCCCCCTCCGCGGCGAAATTCCCCCCTCCCTCTCCTACCTGTCCCCTCCCCGGTGATCCGGGCTGCACAGGACGCTATCCGTCCTGTGCAGCCAGTGACAGGACGTCCCCTGTCACATGGCGGCGATCCCCGGCTGCTGATTGGCCGGGGATCGCCGATCTGCCTTACGGCGCTGCTGCGCAGCAGCGCCGTACAAATGTAAACAAAGCGGATTATTTCCGCTTGTGTTTACATTTAGCCTGCGAGCCGCCATCGGCGGCCCGCAGGCTATTCACGGAGCCCCCCGCCGTGATTTGACAGGAAGCAGCCGCTCGCGCGAGTGGCTGCTTCCTGATTAATCAGCCTGCAGCTGGCGACGCAGTACTGCGTCGCTGGTCCTGCAGCTGCCACTTTGCCGACGCACGGTATAAGCGTGCGGTCGGCAAGTGGTTAAAACCAAGCCTAGTGATGAAGCTGACATTTGAATGCAAATCTGTCCATGACTGTTGCATGACGCCTTTCTTGTATGCTTTCCATACGCATTATTACTAGGGGTCTGGAATTCCTCTAATCTTTAGCACTATGACTACACTGCTACTTCCCTATTTTTTTGATCCTGATCCGCTTCACACTTGGATCATTTATATATATTATCCTTGATACTTATTTTGTTTTTTTGTATGGCCAGGGAGCTGAGTGAGTACACTCGGTTTTCTGGTAAAGACTTTTCTCTTCAACCTCCAACAGCAGTGAACTGTGTTTGGAGTGCTTTGGTGCTACCTCTGCTCTGTTTGTGGGGTCGAATCCTGCGTGGACGCGGGTGAACGGCGTCCACCCACTTTTTCTTCAGCGTGGACGCCGTTCACCCTGGCTTGTGTGGAGGGGAGCAGCGCAGAGAAGGAGAGCTATGGGGACAGCGGGGATGGGCGGACATCTCCCCCCCTTCCCTCACCTTCGTGCTCCCCTTCCTGCCTCTCCCCTCCGGTGTTTTGAAATGTCGGGCCCGGCAGCTAAAGTGGGCGGAGACTTTCCGCCTTCTTTCAGCCGCAAGGAACGCTCCGCTCTGTGTGCGGCTAGAAAACTAGACTAGCCGCACACAGAGCGGGGCGTCCCTTGCGACTGGAACGTGGTAAGTCTCCGCCCACTTTAGCCGCTGGGCCCGACATTTCAAAACACCGGAGGGGAGAGGCAGGAAGGGGAGCACGAAGGTGAGGGAAGGGGGGGGGGGAGATGTCCGCACATATACCCCTGACTACATATACTGGGCACATATACCCCTGGCTACATATACTGGGCACATATACCCCTGGCTACATATACTGGGCACATATACCCTTTGGCTACATATACTGGGCACATATACCCCCTGCCTACATATACTGGGCACATATACCCCTGCCTACATATACAGGGCACATATACCCCTGCCTACATATACTGGGGACATATACCCCTGCCTACATATACTGGGCACATATCCCACTGGCTACATATACTGGGCACATATCCCACTGCCTATATATATACTGGGCACATATACCCCTGGCTACATGTACTGGGCACATATACCCCTGGCTACATATACTAGGCAACTATACCTCTGGCTACATATACTGGGGACTACTATACTCATGGCTACTTATACTGGGGAAACCTTTAGACCTGGCTACCTGGGGGTACCTATTTAGGGGGAACTGCTGTCAGATTATCTGCATTTTTGTGGAACCGCTGTTATATATTTTGGGGA
The DNA here is from genome assembly GCF_040937935.1 of Hyperolius riggenbachi. NCBI lineage: Eukaryota > Metazoa > Chordata > Amphibia > Anura > Hyperoliidae > Hyperolius > Hyperolius riggenbachi. Next base: position 87,327,022 of record NC_090650.1, read on the forward strand.
ACAGCTGCCAGATTATGTGTATGTTAGGGGAACGGCTGCTGCCAGATTACGTGTATTTTGGGGAACTGCTGCCAGATTGTTTATGTTTGGGGGACCACTACTGCCAGATTATATGTCCTTTGGGTGTTACGTGTATTTTGGGTGATCCGCTGCCAGGTTTCGCGTATTTTGGGGAACTGCTTCCAAATTATGTGTATGTTGGTGGAAATGCTGCTGCCACATTGTCTATTTTGGGGGAACCACTTCCATATTATCTGTATTTTGGAGGAACTTCTACCAGATTATGTGTCTTTTTGGTGAAATGCTGTCAGATTACATCTATTTTTGGGGGATACACTACGGCAGAGCTCAAACTTCCTCGGCAGACCTTTTACATCACTGCTAAGGTCATGTATATTTCGCCCCACCCATAACCACGCCCACGCTGTGCTTGACCACGCCCATTTTTGGCACGCCGCAGGGGTTCTCCAAGTGAGTCCACTCACTTCTTTTCCCAGAACTAGACCCCTGGTTTAACACCTTACTTTAAAAGCACCCACAGTTTTTCATCAATATTATTTCTGATGCTTTTTATCCTTAGACACTTTCTAACTATAGTTATGTTGGGGTCTGTTCTTGGCTCGGGGTTATTTCAGGGTCTTCTGATCAATATAATGTCTTATGAGCACACTAGCAGCAGTGTTTTTTACTTCTATGAGAATGTTGGTGACCAGTCTTTCTCCCTTTTGGTGCTTAACAGGTTAATATGGAGAATATACGTGTTGTAAGTTGGAATGTGAGAGGTCTATCAGACCCTATCAAACGTACCTCAGTTTTAACATCCCTTCAAAAACAAGGCCCAGCAATAATATGTCTGCAAGAAACTCATCTGACATCACAAACTACCTATTTGATCCGTAGAAGGTGGATCGCAAATGCCTTTCACTCTACCTACTCTTCTTATTCAAGGGGGGTGTTGATTCTAATACATGCTAAAGTTCAGTTCAATCCTATTAAAACTTATATAGACCCTGAAGGTAGATACATTATAGTACATGGTCATTTTAGCTCCCTTGAATGTATTATAGTGGCAATTTATGCCCCTCCCCCTTATTCAACTTCCAGCTTGCAACCGATAATTGAGCATCTCAGTGATAAAATGCATATTCCTGTGATTTGGATAGGTGATTATAATATGTATCTAACCACAAGTTAGATACATTTCAGTCAAGAGCCCAGCCCCATCACATATCCTCACTAGCTAAATTAATTGTCGAATTAGGTATGGTGGAGGCTTGGCGAAGTTTGAATAGGGAGGAATTGGCTTACTCGTGCTTCAGCAAAACATACATGTCACTTTATAGAATTGACTTGGCTATCTGTAGTACCCAAATGCTATCTCTAATATCGCAGGCTTGTTACTTACCACGACTGCTTTCAGATCACGCACCCTTGGTTGTACTGATTAATATACTGATAAATCGTTCAAAAACCATTACCTTGGAAACTTAATCCCCACTGGTTAACCCTTATACCTTCACATGCTGATATAATACAGAATTTTAGAGTATTCTTTGAATCCAACAATAACTCTGCTTCAAAGCTAGTGGTTTGGGATACATTTAAAGCATTTTAAGGGGAACTTTTATCAGAGAAATAAATAAAATCAGGTCAGCAACCAGAACACATGAAGATTTGTTGCAAAAGCAAGTTACTCATACTGAGGCGAGATTTATTCACGATCCCTCGGAAACTAATAAGTCCTCCTGGATCCAAGCCCAATATCTCCTAACCCAATTTTTAATTTCCAAGGTTAATCATAAAAGGTTCTTCCTTAAAGGATACCCAAAGTGACATGATGTAGATAGACATGTGTATGTACCGTGCCTAGCACACAAATAACTAGGCTGTGTTCCTTTTTTTTCTTTCTCTGCCTGAAAGAGTTAAATATCAGGTTTGTAAGTGGCTGACTCAGTCCTGACTCAGACAGGAAGTGACTACAGTGTGACCCTCACTGATAAGAAATTCCCCCTTTTTACCTCTTTCTTGCTCTCAGAAGCCATTTTCTGCTAGGAAAGTGTTTTATAGTTGGAATTTCTTATCAGTGAGGGTCACACTGTAGTCACTTCCTGTCTGAGTCAGTACTGAGTCAGCCACTTGCATACCTGATATTTAACTCTTTCAGGCAGAGAAAGAAAAAAAGGAACACATACTAGTCATTTGTGTGCTAGGCACTGTACATACACATGTCTATCTCATCATGTCACATGTCAGTTCGGGTATCCTTTAAACAGGCATTTTTTGAGCAGGGTGACCAAACTGGCCACCTTCTCTCAGTAATAACTAAAGCTCAAGACCCACACTCATACATAAGCGCCCTTGTAACACCCTCAGGGGAGGTAGTATCGGACACTGTAGGTATTATGGGAGAGATGAAGCGTTTCTATTCTGACGTTTATGCCTCTAAAGCTAATTACACTACCCAGGATCTGAGCCATTATGTAAATGCCATTCATCTATTGCAGTTGGGAGATTCAGATAGAGCAATGCTGGATGCCCCAATTATGTTGGAGGAACTGGAGGTGGCAGTCTCGTCTTTCCCAAGTAATAAGGCCCCTGGAAATGATGGCTTACCTATGGAAATATATAAAAGATACTCAGATATCCTTCTACCTCAGCTGCTGGAGGTTTTCAATGATGCTTTTGATAAAGGTTCCCTGCCCCCATCTATGTCTGAAGCTAATATTATTCTTATTCCTAAACCAGGAAAAGATAAGCTCAAAGCTGAGTCATATAGACCAATTTCTCTTTTAACATCAGATATAAAGATACTGGCAAAGGTCTTGGCAAATCGTCTGGCTAAGGTTATCACGACTATAATCAAATCTTACCAATCGGGTTTTATACCATCAAAGTACTATTTTCTGGCCTCTCAGTCTCAACACTTAGCGGGGTGGGAAGAAAAGGACCTGTTTGATCCTACTAGAGCTCTTGTTAACTGCTTGTTGGGCAGTTCCTCTATCTGTGTGGCTTTGGAAGCGTCTACATCCAAAACTCTTCAAAAATCCGCCCCTACTATCTTATTGATGCAGAAAGTCTGGGATAAGCTTAGAACAATGCAAAATGTGGAAGGTATTACCTCTTACTCTCCTTTATATGGAAATCATAGACTATCTGAATTCTCTCAACTGCTCTTTCTTAAGCCTCATCTACATGCGTAGATGAGGCTGAGATCCGGCGGCTCGATTAGCCGCCGGATCGCGTCCCCGCTCGCCGCGCGTGCGCCGCATTCGATTCCCCGCTGGCGCCGCTTATCTTCCGCTCGATTCCCTGCCATTGTCCCCTCGCGGGGAGCGAGCAGGGAATCGGCGGAAGCAAGATCCGTCCTGTTGGATCTTATCAATTGATAAGGAGCATCGCGGCCGCATCTACGTGTGTAGATGCGGCTTTAAAGCTTGGGCCAATAAGGGTATCACATTATTTGCACATGTACTGGATGGTGCAAACCTTTGCTCTAAGGATTATTTAGCTGCTAAAATGGACATCCCCTTAAACCCCTTGCTATCTTATCAATACACCCAACTTCTACACGCTTTTAAAAAGCAACGTAGATCACTATCCTTTCAAATAAATCCAGTCCCAGTTTTTAACCTAATTAGTCACTCTAACTCCAAAAGTGGCTTTATATCAGTATGCTACGCTCAGCTTCTTAGCATATTCCTCAAAAAATTCCCTCTTAAATCCTATGACAAGTGGGTGTCAGATTTAGGGGACCTATCACTAGAAGACTGGCTGGATATTCTCCAATCAGTTCTTGCAGTTTCCACAAATGCCTCCCAAAAGATGTCCCAATTAAATATTCTACATAGGACTCTTTTAACACCCGTACGTTTACATAAGATGTCACGTAAGGATGATCCTTTGTGTACGCGTTGCTGTAGAGATCATGGTGATCTTCTGCACATGCTCTGGTGATGCCGCAAGCTACATAGATACTGGAATGGTGTATTGGATATTTTAGATACAGTTCTTGCTCAAAAAGTCCTAAGAACTTTTCAATGTTGCATTTTGGGCCTTCTCAAAGATACTACCTTAACAGAACAAACTCAAATTACCTTTCACAGGTTACTATTTCAAGCTAGAAGACTTATTTTGTTGCATTGGAACAGGCCGGACCCGCCCACTTTTGAAATGTACTGTAACAACTATAATGACAGCTGCGGCGAGCGACACCACCGCCGCAGCTGCCTTCAGGTCTCCGCACGTTTCCCCGGCATCTGGGTCGCCAGGGGCAGAGGTGGTCTGGGGGGCGACAGCTGCGGCGAACGGTCCCGCCGCCGCAGCTGCCCTCGTGTCCCTGCCCGTCTCTCCGGCGGTTAGGACGCGGCTTTCTGTGGCACATAGGGTCGCTGTCTTGCGCGGGCGCGCACACAGACAGGACCTTTATGCCAGGAAGAGAGGCGTCAGCTGACCTGCTGGTCGGCTGACGTCAGAGGAGACTGCCGGCGCCCTAGATTGGCTGATGGAGGGGGGCGTGCCGGTGAGGTCTCCTCTGCTTCTTAAGCCTCCGGGCTTCATTCACACTTTGTCTGTTGTCGTGAATACTTGCGTGTTAGCGCTCAGACCTTAGACTAGATCCCAGGTGTTGATGCTAAGGATTTCACACCTAGTCTAGGATATTACTGTATTGTTACTGTTTATTTGTTAGGCTAGTTCCGAGGTGTTGATGCCAAGGACTAGGCCTAGACTAGGATATTGCTTATCATATAGATCTCCTGTGTATGACTATTGGCTATTACTCCGACTCTGATCCTGCTCTCTGATCCTGTACTTTTGCCTATCTGCCTTCAAGTTGCTGAACCCCTGCCTGATTACTGTTTACTCTCCTGCCTCACGATTCTGTACCGATACTGATCTCTCTGTTGCCGAAACTTGCCTGTCAGACTACTCCCCTCATCAGTGGGCCCTCGCCACTGGTGAGGTGCTAGCTTCACCAGCGCCTCTGATGAAGTTATATTTAGTGCAGTACTGCTTGTGTCTCATTCGGCTGCAGTACATCCTGAATCTCCCGCTCCACGGGAGATTCACCCTCCTCGGTATTATTTTCTCCAGCTTGCTGGAGCTTGCACTCTAGTGCACGCTCTGTGTACTGATAGTACCTTACCAGCCCTCTGGTGAGGTCCCATTAAGCTATTAAAGTTACGGTTGCAGCAAATCACTACACACTCAGCTCTTTGTCTGCTATACTGGTATTATTGGTGATTCTGCAGATCACACATAATCAGGTATAGCGTCTGCATTATTGGTGATTCTGCAGATCACCACATAATCAGACATCTGAGCTACGACACAGGACCATTACATGTGGGTTACGCATGTAAATTCCTATTTAAAATTAGAAAAGTTGATATATGCACATAGAGGGGCCCCACAAAAATTTGAAAAGATTTGGGCTGGATGGTTAGATACTCCTGGACTATCAGATACCGAATTAATAAAAGATAGGCTGTTTGGAGGTATGGGATAAACAAAAATGGGATTTTGAACTCTTGATGCCTGACTATTTATCATGGGATTAGGAGAAGGACTAGGTCGTGTACTCCTATGATTTTTGTAACTACTTTTTGTTTCTGTTCTGTTCTAAACTGCTGCTGGTTAAAAGCTCAATGTTTATTTGCCAATGAGTATTTTTGTGAGGCTTTTTTAAGCCAATTTTTGACATCTTTATTGTAAAATCCTGTTTCTATCCTTTTTGTTAATAAAGGCTGTTTAAAAAAAAGAAAACGTACTGAGAAGTAGAGATGTTGCGAACTGTTCGCTCGGCGAACATCTCTGGGGTTTTTACTTCTTCCGGGTCGCTCTGACCCGGAGTAGTACGTCTGCGCTGCCCGGCGAAGCGCGTCCTAGATCGCGCTCCTGTTGACGGGCACTCTCTGCGCATGTGCGTGACGTCGTTCATGACGTCACGCACATGCGCAGAGAGTGCCCGGCAACAGGAGCGCGATCTAGGACGCGCTTCGCCGGGCAGCGCAGGCGTACTACTCCGGGTCAGAGCGACCCGGAAGTAGTAAAAGCCCCATGTATCCAGAGATGTTCGCCGGCGAACGGTTCGGGGAACCGTTCGCTACATCTCTACTGAGAAGTAGGTGCTTGAGTACTATCATAATTATTTTGAGTATTTTCTTGCTTGCTGGTGATTTAAAACACATTTTATTGAAAAATTTAAAAATATCACCTAGGAGAAAACTCAGGTGAAAAGGTGAATTGCAAATGGCCCTATGTGCGTTATGTTGTGCAATAACCTACTGCCCACATCACTTGCTGAGTTGCAAAAGACAGTATTATCCTAACAAGCTGTTTAGTGCACGTCTCTGGATAAGACTGGCACATGTCATTGTAACAGACCAGGATGCGCAAAACATGATCAGTGTGAATGAGCCCTAAATGCGCATCCATGTCTGTGTTTAATGACTAAATAAGAGAAAAGAACTCTGGTGAAGTGCACTAACTCAATCTTACAGTGGTGTAGCAGTAGGGGTTGCAGAGGTTGCGACCACATTGCAGTCCTTGGACCAGAGAGGCCCAGTGGAGCCCACCTTCAGCCGGAGTATTAGCTCTTTATAAGTCCTTTGCTGGTAATAATCACTTCTATAGATGCTTTGAATAGTAGTAATCATTAATCTCCCTGGCGGTACAAAGTTTCAGTGGCTGCGTCCGCGGGAGGGATTTTTTTCATTACATTTTTTTTTGTTGTTTTTGATGTTAGCTAGCATTGGCCCAAGTCCCCCGGCACCTCTCTGACCCCCCTATCGCCGCCAGCTATATTTACCCGTCCGCGATCCCACGAGAGCCGCAGCTTCCCAATTTAGCATCACTCGTCACTATGGCGACGATCAGACATGACGTCATGGATGTCATGACGTCTTGCGCAGTTCTGATCCTCCCCATAGCGAAACCGGGTGCTGATTGGGAGGCTGCACCATCGCGGGATCCCTGGGGGGTGCGTATACCGGCGGGACCGGAGGGACTTGGGCCACATAGTTAGCTAGCCTAGTGCTAGCTTAACAATATGTAACACATTTTATTTTTAAAAATCCTCCCGGGGTGATGTGATCCCCTGCGGCGGCTAGCCCGACACTGAGTCAGGCTTACCGCCAGGGAGGTTAACAAACTGTTCCCCATCCCCTTCTTGCACCTCTGACACTGTGGTAGTCCTTGGCAAGTTTTGGTGCACCGTATCAATTGTTATGTATAGATTGTTTTGGTGGGGTGGGCGGCAATGTAAAACTCGCACTAGGGCCCATAGCTCCTTAGCTACGCCACTGCTTTAGTAGTTCTATTTGTTACAGCAAAGACCAATTATAGTAGCCCCAGCCACCAATCAGGACTCATGTTTATTTCCATAAATCTGATTGGCTGCTATGAGTCACAGTTCATGGACTGCCTTACTACCGTAAATAAACCCAATATGCATTTTGCTGATTCAGAGTTCTAATGTGCCCCGAATGTAATCTTCATCGTTTGCACAAATATTAATTTACAGCAATGAGACTTAGAGCCTGCTAGTTCTAATGATTAAATTAGATGATACCATTTTCTGTAAACCATTTGGTCCACGTGTAAGTACAGGAATAACACATTGGTTCTAGTAATTACTTTTCAAAGTAGTTTCATGGAAGATTAAGAAAATATTTCCTCAGTGCTTCATTCTACTCCATTCTTCAGTCTTGAATTAATCTACAGGGAAAAAGTCTCACCTCCTTTGTTTTATAGATCATTGCCAAAGAAAATGAAGCTCATTTCATACACTCTGTTACATATTTTTGTCCACCTATTCCCTCTCCATCTACATATGTATCTTTGTAATTAATTTTATTTATATAGATATATATATATATATATTTTGCAATGATGGGCTGAGCTAGGCTAAAATGCATATAAGGGGAATTAACCTGAAGCGTTTTGAATTATATATTTTAGTTCTGCTGACTTAAATCTTGTTACTCGAGTCTGTGTTGACCCAAGAAGTATGTTGCATGCTGATGTCACCAAAACGAAACCTGGGAGCTGTACAGAGTCTTGTAGTAACAGGGCCAACATCACAGGGCACAGGTAGTTTTCCAGCTGACCAATTTTTTTCTTTTCATATTCATGGAGACGGGCTGAAATGCTGACAGTTTTGTTATGAGTTGGGTGGGGGGTCTTTTTTGATGTTATATTTTCTTTCACTTGCACTGTATATAGCTGTTATTCACTCTTGACGAAGCCGGCTAAGGGCGAAACATGTAGAGTCGGTTAGTGCACTAGGTGTTTGCTACCCTCACTACTGTCTGCTAGTGTGTGAACCTAGTTAGGTCCTTAGTACAGCACAGTCTTATGCTGATAATTTATAGTACAGGGAGATATCCTATTTCTATATAGCACTCTCCCTAGTATCTGCTAACTGTTCGGACATCCAAATACTGAGGCTACCTAACCTTGGAGTTATTAGATGGTTTACACTAGGTCTGTGTCACTACCCCTTGATACAGGCACAATCTCACTTGTCTTTGCTGTGTGTATATGTTGTGCTCGTTATATATTTATATTTTACTTGTATCAATTAAAGTTACGTTTTAGTGCACTTAGGGGCCTATCGCTTGAGGGTGTACATACATCACTTTCAAGGAGACCCAGGATTTTAAATGGCAGAGGGGCAAATTGCCGCACCTCCATCAGTCTAGGTGCTTCAGTCTTCATCCTCACAGGCTGCCTCTTCTCCATGAGCTGGCGACATGTACGTGCTTACGGGTGTTTTTCTGCTGTGATTTTGCGTTTTAATGTGATTTTTCAGATATATTTCCTTGCATACCAATACAGTTAATTTACAAATGCAATTTTCACGTAACAAATGAAGTTTTGATGCAGTTCCATTGGTTTTCATTACATACAAATCACTATACGAGAAAAGCATCACTGCTGCCTGATATAAAAAATCAGAAAAACAGCGAAACGCACAAAAAATGAAATCCGCAGGTCAAATGCGATGCCATTGAAATACATTAGTTGTACAACGACCGCGATTTTAGATATGTGTAGATGGTTCCTTATGATGCAGTTGGTGATTGTGATGATGCATGCTTTAGGCTCTCCAAAATTCTTCAGCTCTGTAGAACCTAATTACCTTAGGCCAAACATGCTGGTTTCAGGTGTGTGATTCAGACACTACTGATGCCAAAAAGATCAGCAGGACTGCCAGGCAACTGTTATTTTTCAAAAGGAAATAAATATGGAAGCCTCCATATATCTCAAGTTGTGACAGTCTCAACTTGAGAAAGGAGCTAGTCCATGCTCCGAAACGTCGTACAACTGTGACAGCCTGGTGTTAAATTAAAGTCATTGGGAGTCGTTGATTTAAAAAAAAAAAAGCCAGATACTTACCTTGGGAGAGGGAAGGCTCTGGGTCCTAATGAGCCTCTCCTCTCCCGGTGCCCTCAGCTCCAGCGCTGGCTCCTCAATGTTTGAATCCCCCGCCACGGTGACTTCGGAAGTCTTCGGGAGCCATGTCCTCCCGAAGTCAGGCAGCTCCATCTGGAGCATCCCGTCTTTGGGAGCACTCGGGCTCCCGAAGACTTCCGAAGCCTCCCTTCAGCAGCGGAGACAGCAGCATTTGACCACATTGGTTGAATGCTGCTACGGGGGATCATGTACTGGAACGGGCACCGGAAGAGGAGAGGGAAGACTCATTAGGACCCAGAGCTTTCCTTCTCCTTAGGTAAATATCTGTCTTTTTTTTTAATAAACAATTCCCAATGACGTTAAATAAAAGAGCATATAACATAGTGCCGGCCTCTTCTGTGGATTTGATACTTCCTGAGTGGTGTCCCGGGCAGCCATGGCACATCCTACTATCTTATCTCTAGGTGTGCATTCCATTCACCTCTACAAGCTACCATATCTCTTTTGCGCCAGGTCTACTGTAAATAAATAGACGCTCAAATACACTGGAATCTTCTTGCTAAAAATGTAAAATCCATAGCCTTTTTAATAAAGAGGGTTTTTTTTTGTTATGCTCCTATTAGTGACTGTGACATACATAGCAAATTAGGTATTGGTAGCGTGTATGGGTCTTCACATTTAAAACAGGATTAAACTCTATAAATTATGAATAAAAGAAAAAGCCTTCTCAGCTGGAACCCACTAGAGCACTTTTTTGAGTGTTTAGGGCAGGGGTCCCCAAACATTTTGGGTCGAGGGCCGGGTCAACATACTTCAGACTGCTGAGGGGCCGGAGTATACATAAAATGATGTAGAAGTCTTTGCGGGCCAGACAGTGAAGCACGCCCAGGTGACAACCTGCAGTCCCATTGGACAGAAATGTCACCTGATGTGGAATTGGATTGGAACCCAGCAAATTATAGCTTTCTGGGTCCCATGTGGATGGGTGGTGCCAGCACTGCTATCCTATATGTGGACCACCAATATTTAAAGATGTAGCTGATGGCATCTATAAGTAATACATTTTGTGTGTGGGGGGCCGGTAAAAAAGCCTCAGGGGGCCACATTCGGTCCATGGGCCTTAGTTTGAGGACCACTGGTTTAGGGAGTGCTTTAAAACGCTAGAGATTTCCCTAAACGTTTTGCCTGTGTAAATAAATGTAACAAATTCCAGAGTAGCAATTGCGAGTAGCAAAATCGCAATTGCAGGACATGCAGCATTTTGGGAGCATTTGCACTTCAATATAAAGTATATAAGAGCTTGCAAATCGCTCATGAATCGCTACACATAGCGATTTGTGTGTGATTTTAAATTACTGCAAACTGTAAAAAAAATTATAATCATTTGAAAGGACCCATCAGAATTAAAATCGCAAATCGCTATCACAATCGCTGCCAAAAAGCACTTTTACACTTTTTAAAATCGCCGGAAAATGCTCATGAAATCACGTACAAAACACTAATTAAAAACGCTAGTGATTTATAGTGGGTTCTAGGCCTACGGAGGCTTTGCCCATCCTCCACAGCAGAGGGGATCCAGCATTGGAATCTCCTTGTGCTTGATGGCATGCATGCTTGCTCACTAGGGGCTCACCACTTGGGCTCCGGCGGAAATAGCCAAGCCCGATTGGGTCCGCTCTACTGCACAAGCACCTCGTCCAGATCGGACTCAGCTATTTCCACCGGAGTCCAAGCAGTTAGCCCCGATGTGAAGAGGACAGGGAAGCCTCCTAAGGATCCGGGCTTCCCCCGTCCTGAGCTAAATACCCACCAATAGCACTTTTTCCCTACAGGGCTTCTTTAACCACTTAACGGACCACTACCAAGAAACGTTTAGTTTTTAAGCATCCCCATATTAGTTACATCAATAATACAAATGCTCCAGAGTGTAAATATTTTCATTATTTAGGAAGTACCTTTAAAATATTGACAAATCACTGTAGCCTGTAGCGTCAGCCTCTGCACTAAACGCTGACGGACTTCTTCAACTAGAAAGTCAGCATAGGGGAGGCCTTGACAGGTAAACTAACTGACAGATGGTATAGTCCTTTCCCGTCTCCCGCCCGGCTCTCCGTAACTGCCAAGCCTGTGACAACTCGCGCTGTAACCTGTCCAGTGCAGTCACTTCAAAAGGCCCCTGCACTCTCCGCCCTGCAGGCACTCTGTGGAGACAGCTTTCTCCCCACATACACGGCTGTGTAATGAGCCGCGCTTCCCCACCATACCGATCGCTGCTGCCCTGCTTTCTGTGCCATGGCTGTGCAATGAGACGCTCTCCATGTCAGTGTAATCGCCGCTATATTTTGCCCTCGTCGTCGCTCCGGAGGCTCCCGGTGGCCGACTCGACCTGGCCAGGCCCGGCTGCCGGGTCGGGCTCTTCTGCACTCCAATCTGCGCCTCACGGGGGCGCTGACGTCATCGGACGTTTCCGGGCTGTACTGTGCAGGCGCAGTAGTTCTGTGCCTGCGCAGTACAGCCCTGAGGACGTCCGATGACGTCAGCGCACCCGCGTGGAACGCAGAAGAGCCTGTCGTCGGAGCGCAGAAGAGCCCGACCTGGCAGCCGGCCTGGCCAGGTCGGGTCAGCCACCGGGAGCCTGCGGAGTGGCGACGAGGGCACCTCCTGCCTGCCACGGGCTGGAAAAAGCCCCAGGTAATTTAATATTAATTTTTATTTTTTTTACCCCCCCCCCCCCCCCCCCCCCCAGCCCCGCCGATCGCCTCCGGCGATCAGGAAATCCCGTTCAAAGAACGGGATTTCCTGGAGGGCTTCCCCCGTCGCCATGGCGACGGGGCGGGATGACTAAGGGAGTCCCGATCCACCCCTTGCCGCTGCCTGATAGGCCAGGCAGCGCAGGGGTCTAGGGGGGGGGTGTTGCGACGCGGATAGCGGCGATCGAGCGCGGGGCGGTGGCGATCGAAGTGCTGACGCAGCTAGCAAAGTGCTAGCTGCGTTCAGCAAAAAAAAATTACTCAAATCGGCCCAGCAGGGCCTGAGAAAACCTCCTGCGCGGCTTACCCCGGGGTTACCGCCAGGAAGGTTAAATAAAAATGTACATTTTATTATTATTTTTGTAGCCCCGATCCTTCCCTCCCCCCGCCAGCCAATCACAGCGATTGGCTCCCATAGACATCAGCCTGTGAGAGCCGATGGTTCTCTGTGCCTCCCAAGGGGACAGCAGAGTGACGAGGCTGTCCCCAATACATCACTACCGTAGATTGCAGCACTGTACAGTGTGAATAGACAGCGAAACGATCGCTGCTTGGAGACTGATGACGGAGCGGAGCCAATTGGCATTAGGCGGTCCTGGGGCTGCCGCTATGTTCACGCCAATTGACGTGAGGCGGTCTTTAAGTGGTTAATCCACCTCAGAAAGGTGGTGGGGCCATACATGCAAATCTTTAATTAAGTCAGAAATATTTCCCAACTTTCATATTTGATTTTGGAAATGCTGAGTTTTCAAACTGCAACTTGAAATTCTGTGGAATTTGTTTGCTCATCCCTAAAGATGTTCAATTATTTTATCTATTTTAGGCTCCCTGCGATTCCGATTTTTTATCGTTTTGTACATCCGATTCCGATTTTTAATCATCACTGAATGCTGCGTTTTTTCCTCCATTTTTCTGTTGATTGCATTCAGGGAAAATCGGAATTGCAAATCGGAATTGGAAACGCAAATCGGATTTGCAGTGTGCAGGGAGCCTTAGGCATGCAATTCTGATTTTTAATCGGTTTTTACATCCGATTCCGATTTTTAATCATTACTGCATGCTGCGTTTTTTTAATCCGTTTTTCTGTTGATTGCATTCAAGGAAAATCGGAATTGCAAATCGGAAATGGAATCGCAAAACGGATTTGCAGTGTGCAGGGAGCCATAAATTGATCAGACAGCACAGTTTGTGATTTTGCAGTACAAAGGGGCAGCAGTGCCATCTATTCATCAATCACATCAGATTTCTGCTAAAATCTGATCAGTCATGCAAAATTGGTGAAACAATTAATATTTCTAAATTACAACATTGATATACCCAACGCTGGATTTAAGCTGCACAGAGAAACAACAAAGTAAAGGAGTGGGACAAGAAATGTGCTTCCAACATTCAGCAGACATCCAGTATTCAATAGAGAGCTCTGCTTGATTTTGCTGTGTGCACTTTGGGTGATGATCAGTAGTATGGGCTATGGGACAGAAGTGGGGGCGTGGTGTCAGGATACGGTTCACAGAAGGGGCGTGTTTGTACCGCCCTCCCCTTCACTGAGATTTGGAGGACGGCTGTGAACGCTCGTCGTAACATCGCGATCAACAGTTGTTGTGTACGAAGTGCTGCAGGCGGCCCCCCCAGCCATCGCTATGGACAGAGCAGCGAAGGTGAGCGGCCGCCTGATCCCCCCCCCCGCGTGGCACGCTGCATGCCCGCACTGCATGTGGCTGGACGGGAGAGCCGCGCGGAGTTTGGCGCCACTGGAGAAAACACGTGCTGGGTGCAGTAGCTGCACATCACTGCATCCGTCCATTCAGCCGTGCAGTGCCGGGGGCTTGTGCTGAGCTGCTCTAATAGCTGTGTACAAGTTCCACAATGCAGTTATTGCAGCTTGCTGTCGCTGAGCAAACTTTCTCGCATTGCACGATGAAGTTACAGTTCTGTGCCACGAGTGCTGTAAATGGGGATACAATGGTGCTTGCAAATGTAGAGCAGTTGAGCTAAATCCGAGAGTCCAGTAGTTAGGAACTGATATGCAGGATTTATTTTTGACTGGGAATTGGTATGCAGTGTAGGAGGCAGTATGGGAATTGGTATGCAGCGTGGGAGGCAGTATGGGAATTGGTATGCAGCGTGGGAGGCAGTATGGGAATTGGTATGCAGCGTGGGAGGCAGTATGGGAATTGGTATGCAGCGTGGGAGGCAGTACAGGAATTGGTATGCAGCGTGGGAGGCAGTACAGGAATTGGTATGCAGCGTGGGAGGCAATACAGGAATTGGTATGCAGCGTGGGAGGCAGTGCAGGAATTGGTATGCAGCGTGGGAGGCAGCGCAGGTTATGCTATGCTACATGGGAGGCAGCGCAGGTATTGAAATGCGGCGCGAGAGGCAGCGCAGGTATTGAAATGCGGCGCCAGAGGCAGTGCAGGTATTGCAATGCGGCGCGAGAGGCAGTGCAGGTATTGCAATGCGGCGCGAGAGGCAGTGCAGGTATTGCAATGCGGCGCGAGAGGCAGTGCAGGTATTGCAATGCGGCGCGAGAGGCAGTGCAGGTATTGCAATGCGGCGCGAGAGGCAGTGCAGGTATTGCAATGCGGCGCGAGAGGCAGTGCAGGTATTGCAATGCGGCGCGAGAGGCAGTGCAGGTATTGCAATGCGGCGCGGGAGGCAGTGCAGGTATTGCAATGCGGCGCGGGAGGCAGTGCAGGTATTGCAATGCGGCCCGGGAGGCAGTGCAGGTATTGCAATGCGGCCCGGGAGGCAGTGCAGGTATTGCAATGCGGCGTGGGAGGCAGCGCAGGTATTGCAATGCGGCGTAGGAGGCAGCGCAGGTATGCGGTGCGGGCGGGCAGTGGAGGAATCGGTAAGCAGCGCGGGAGGCAGTGCAGGAATCGGTATGCGGCGCGGGAGGCAGTGCAGGAATCGGTATGCGACGCGGGAGGCAGTGCAGGAATCGGTATGCGGCGCGGGAGGCAGTGCAGGAATCGGTATGCGGCGCGGGAGGCAGTGCAGGAATCGGTATGCGGCGCGGGAGGCAGTGCAGGAATCGGTGTGCGGCGCGGGAGGCAGTGCAGGAATCGGTGTGCGGCGCGGGAGGCAGTGCAGGAATCGGTGTGCGGCGCGGGAGGCAGTGCAGGAATCGGTGTGCGGCGCGGGAGGCAGTGCAGGAATCGGTGTGCGGCGCGGGAGGCAGTGCAGGAATCGGTGTGCGGCGCGGGAGGCAGTGCAGGAATCGGTGTGCGGCGCGGGAGGCAGTGCAGGAATCGGTGTGCGGCGCGGGAGGCAGTGCAGGAATCGGTGTGCGGCGCGGGAGGCAGTGCAGGAATCGGTGTGCGGCGCGGGAGGCAGTGCAGGAATCGGTGTGCGGCGCGGGAGGCAGTGCAGGAATCGGTGTGCGGCGCGGGAGGCAGTGCAGGAATCGGTATGCGGCGCGGGAGGCAGTGCAGGAATCGGTATGCGACGCGGGAGGCAGTGCAGGAATCGGTATGCGGCGCGGGAGGCAGTGCAGGAATCGGTATGCGGCGCGGGAGGCAGTGCAGGAATCTGTATGCGGCGCGGGAGGCAGTGCAGGAATCGGTGTGCGGCGCGGGAGGCAGTGCAGGAATCGGTGTGCGGCGCGGGAGGCAGTGCAGGAATCGGTGTGCGGCGCGGGAGGCACTGCAGGAATCGGTGTGCGGCGCGGGAGGCAGTGCAGGAATCGGTGTGCGGCGCGGGAGGCAGTGCTGGAATCGGTGTGCGGCGCGGGAGGCAGTGCAGGAATCGGTGTGCGGCGCGGGAGGCAGTGCAGGAATCGGTGTGCGGCATGGGAGGCAGTGGAGGAATCGGTATGCGGTGCGGGAGGCAGTGCAGGAATCGGGAGGCAGTGCAGGAATCGGTATGCAGCGCGGGAGGCAGTGCAGGAATCGGTATGCAGCGCGGGAGGCAGTGCAGGAATCGGTATGCAGCGCGGGAGGAAGTGCAGGAATCGGTATGCAGTGCGGGCGGAAGTGCAGGAATCGGTAGGCAGCGCAGGTATTGAAATGCGGCGCGAGAGGCAGTGCAGGTATTGCAATGTGGCCCGGGAGGCAGTACAGGTATTGCAATGCGGCCCGGGAGGCAGTGCAGGTATTGCAATGCGGCGTGGGAGGCAGCGCAGGTATTGCAATGCGGCGCAGGAGGCAGCGCAGGTATTGCAATGCACGGGCGGGCAGTGCAGGAATCGGTATGCGGCGCGGGAGGCAGTGCAGGAATCGGTATGCGGCGCGGGAGGCAGTGCAGGAATCGGTATGCGGCGCGGGAGGCAGTGCAGGAATCGGTGTGCAGCGCGGGAGGCAGTGCAGGAATCGGTATGCGGCGCGGGAGGCAGTGCAGGAATCGTTATGCGGCGCGGGAGGCAGTGCAGGAATCGGTGTGCGGCGTGGGAGGCAGTGCAGGAATCGGTGTGCGGCGCGGGAGGCAGTGCAGGAATCGGTGTGCGGCGCGGGAGGCAGTGCAGGAATCGTGTGCGGGCGGCAGTGCAGGAATCGGTGTGCGGCGCGGGAGGCAGTGCAGGAATCGGTGTGCGGCGCGGGAGGCAGTGCAGGAATCGGTGTGCGGCGCGGGAGGCAGTGCAGGAATCGGTGTGCGGCGCGGGAGGCAGTGCAGGAATCGGTGTGCGGCGCGGGAGGCAGTGCAGGAATCGGTGTGCGGCGCGGGAGGCAGTGCAGGAATTGGTGTGTGGCGCGGGAGGCAGTGCAGGAATCGGTGTACGGCGCGGGAGGCAGTGCAGGAATCGGTGTGCGGCATGGGAGGCAGTGCAGGAATCGGTGTGCGGCGCGGGAGGCAGTGGAGGAATCGGTATGCGGTGCGGGAGGCAGTGGAGGAATCGGGAGGCAGTGCAGGAATCGGTATGCAGCGCGGGAGGCAGTGCAGGAATCGGTATGCAGCGCGGGAGGCAGTGCAGGAATCGGTATGCAGCGCGGGAGGCAGTGCAGGAATCGGTATGCAGCGCGGGAGGAAGTGCAGGAATCGGTATGCAGTGCGGGCGGAAGTGCAGGAATCGGTAGGCAGCGCAGGTATTGAAATGCGGCGCGAGAGGCAGTGCAGGTATTGCAATGTGGCCCGGGAGGCAGTACAGGTATTGCAATGCGGCCCGGGAGGCAGTGCAGGTATTGCAATGCGGCGTGGGAGGCAGCGCAGGTATTGCAATGTGGCGCAGGAGGCAGCGCAGGTATTGCAATGCACGGGCGGGCAGTGCAGGAATCGGTATGCGGCGCGGGAGGCAGTGCAGGAATCGGTATGCGGCGTGGGAGGCAGTGCAGGAATCGGTATGCGGCGCGGGAGGCAGTGCAGGAATCGGTGTGCGGCGCAGGAGGCAGTGGAGGAATCTGTGTGCGGCGCGGGAGGCAGTGGAGGAATCTGTGTGCGGCGCGGGAGGCAGTGGAGGAATCTGTGCGGCGCGGGAGGCAGTGGAGGAATCTGTGTGCGGCGCGGGAGGCAGTGGAGGAATCGGTGTTGATATGTTAAAATTTGGTTTGTTGCCTACGAATTAAGGGTACCTGAGCCGTATGAAAAATAAAAAAAGTTTTATACATACCTGGGATTTCCTCCAGCTCCGTTGACTAATCCAGTCGCTGTCCTCCCCCGCCACCTGGATCTTCTGCTATGAGTCCCGGTAATTTAGCCAGCTCAGTCCGGCCGCGTGCCGCTCCCACAGCCAGGAACATTCTGCGCGATAGTGCTGTGCAGGTTTAGTACGCTCCCGGCGACTGAGTGTGTGCATGCGCACTACGCCCGACTGGCTCCAGTACCCGGACCCACAGCAGAAGATCCAGGTGGCGGAGGAGGACAGCGAGGGACTGATTAGCCTGAAGAGGGCTGGAGGAAGCCCCATGTATGTATGTAACTTTAATTTCATTTGTCTCTTTAATTTCAAAGGTTTACTTTGTTACACAGTATTACTATACTTTATGCACTCCCCACAGAGCTGCAGGGAATCCACTGAGAATGTTGTGCACATAGACAACACCTCTGTGTTCAATCACCCATAAACCTGGTTCAGATTGTACATGAAGAATGAGTAATAGAGGAAGAATAGCCTCATTCTCCTGCAGAGTACCTGCACATCACTCTTACATGTACCCACAGTTATATTGCCTAGGGCCTGATCCATGTTCAGATAGTGCATAAGGAATGTGTAATAGAGGAAGAATCCCCTCATTCCCCTGCAGAGTACCTGAACATTACTTTTACATGTACCCACAGTCACATTGCCTAGGGCTTGATAAATGTTCTTTGTTCCTGTCTTCTACAAGTACTCTTACCAAGGACTAGTTTTAGTCGATGACTAAAAGTATTAGAGGCAGAAGATCAGCCGGCTAGCCAGGGAACTGGTATTGTTTAAAGAGACACTGAAGCGAAAAAAAATATATGATATAATGAATTGGTTGTGTACTATGAATAATTACTAGAAGATTAGCAGCAAAGAAAATATTCTCATACTTTTATTTTCAGGTATATAGTGTTTTTTCTAACATTGCATTATTCTATAATATGTGCATATTACACAACACTCATCATTCAAAATGATTCTGTCAGAGCAGTCTGTGAAGTAATGACCTCTCCTCTAGCAGAGAAAAAGTAAACAGTTCACTTACAGTTGAGATAATGAAAGTCAGATAACAGCCCTCTCCACAACTAACTTAGTCGGAGAGCTTAATGGCTTGTTTGCATAGAGATAACTGGAGTTTCTCAACTCTTCCTGTACTGGAAACAATTAGACTGATGTATCTGATCTTAATGTTTTATTTCTTAGCTGTACTACACATACAAATCATAATATCATAATTTTTTTTCGCTTCAGTGTCTCTTTAAAAGGGAATAAATGGCAGTCTCCATATCCCTCTCACTTCAGTTGTATTTTAAAATTCCTAAGCATTGGCAGTTAAAAGATGCATTTTATGTTACATACTTTCAATCAACAAAATTGTAATATGCAAATTAGACGAGTCGGAGTCAGTGGAATCCTAACCTGAGGAGTCTGATTCGGTGGATGTTTGTACCGACTCCACAGCCCTGGTCATGTTCTCCCACAGTTATCAGCGCTTAGCAGTCATTGTGCTCCAAGATATGTAAATTAAGGAACCATTGTGCCTCCCCAGCTCCAAGAATTAAGTAGCTGTGAGTTCTCAGATCAAGTAAGTAGCAAAGTGCCTCGAGGTAGATGCTCTAGGAAGTCATGTGCCCACTGTAAATATAATTAAGTAGCCAGAAGCTTCATAAATAGAAAATCGGTAGCTACCATATTTTTGGGACTTTACGATGCACTTTTTCTCCCCCAAAAGTGGGGGAAAAAAAGTTACTGTCTTATAGTTTGAATGTGGCGAGTCTTGCCTATCCGGGCACTCATGTCTAAGGCCCCGTTCACACTTGCGTTTTGCCATGCAAACGGACCGGAACCTGATCGGATCAGGACCTGATCCGGATCGGAACCGTACGGTTCCGATCCGGTCCGTTTGCATCAGGCTGCCATCCGGATCCGTGGGCAAAAAATAGCGAAATTTTAAGAAAAAAAAATGTCAGCAGAAGGTGCACCTGTAGAATCAGGTTCCTCCGCTGTAGGCCTCACCTCCACCTCCGACATTCTGCCAAACAGCTCCAGCACGTCTGTCACTGCTGCTCCACTCCAGACATGCTTGGCCCATGTGTCCCTATCCGAAATGGCCGCTTGGATACGCATAGGAAGTGGGGTAGAACGTCAGTTTTTGTAGGCAGTGTGTTCTGTGCCTTCCGTTCCTTATTGGTTTCTGTGTTCCGGATGGTGCTGTCAGGCTCCGGTCCGGGTGCGTGGGCCGGAGATCCTGACCCAAAAAATAGCGCATGTTGGAAAACTGTCCGGAGTTCGGATCCGGTCCAGCTCCGTACTGTACGGAACGTACGTATGTGAACGTCCGCATAGCCTTTGCATTGCTATGCGGAACGTACGTTCCGTTTGTACAGTATACGGTCCGGGTCCGATCTGGCGGATCCGGACAGGGAACGCGAATGTGAACCGGGTCTTATGGTGACCATTGTCCTAATGAGGTCCATGGTGAAGCGACAGCAGCAGTACGATCTGGTGTTCCTGAGCGGGTTTGTGTTGAGTGGGTGGGGCGGGTGATCAGGGGTTAGCGAAGCGTAGCTGGGGGTTGGGGCATCGGGGTTTAGGGAAGTACAGTTGGTGGGAGCACCAGAGGTTAGTGTAGCTAGGCAATGTACCTTTGGGGGGAAGGTTAAAGGTCCATAGGACACTCCTGGACCATGGACACACCTAGATTTTGTATTTTTTTTCCCCCTGGTTTTTGCCCTCTAAAGTAAGGTGCCCCCAGATAAAATAACTATAAAACCTTGTGTCCTCAACAGAGCTGTGGAGTCGGTATAAAAATCATCTGACTCTTTTTGAGTTTGATACTTCGGACTCCTTTCATTTGCATATAACCACTTAGTAAATTGAAAGTATAACATAAAAGGCATTTCATCACTGCCAATGCTTAGTAATTTTAAAGCTATATTAAGATGGCATCTGCTTTTTGGGAACAAAAAGCCTCTGGCCAGGAAGCTGACACTCTACCTTGTCTGCCACCCCAGCCTGTCACATTGCCAGCGTGAGTGCCCCGGCATTCTCAGCCCCAAGTAAGTAAAAGGGGACATTTATTTTTAACTTACTTTATCCTTTAATGCAGCATTTTACATTTGAACTCCATTAGCTTGCCTGCAATTGCAATTCCTAGTGCACTTTATTCACACAATTGTGATGCAATGCGATGAATGGTACACTGCGATTGCATCTAACATGAGCACAAAAACTGCTTTAGGACCGACATTTGCAAACGGGTACAATCATGCGGCAATTGCATCACACTAATGGAAATGTTCCCATATGATTTCCAGTAGTGTTGTAAGACCTAACGTTTTGTGATCAAGTTTTGACTTAGACTGGACTTGGGCTTAAAGAGAACCAGCGAGAAACGAGATTTAAAGATTATGCATGCTTTTCTCCAGCCCAATCCGCACGGATCGATCCCACACCGCCGTCCTCAGCCTTCTCCTGCTTCGGTACAGGGTACCGTAACTCCGGCCAGTCTGCTCAAGCGCCATGCAGCTGGCTGAAGTTACGGGACCCGGTACAGAAGAGGGAGATGGCGGAGGATGGCGGCGTGGGAGCGAGGCGTGCGGTTGGGGCAGGAGGAAGCACCGGGTATATATAAATCTTTTAATATCGTTTCTCTCTGGTTCTCTTTGTGTACCTGGGGCTTCGAGAAATCCCCCTTGAGGCTCCTTAGTCCCTTGCCATCTCCCCAGGTGGCTCCTGTCCCCCCACAAGATATGCCCCAAAAGCTTAGTTGTGCGTGCCCGTCCAGGTGTGCTCCCCTGTCGTGCTCCCACGGCTGGGAGCGGTCTGTGCTTGCGCACAGCTGCAGAACGCTCTGAAGGGGCAGGAGCGCTATGGGGGAGCGTGCCAGGCCACGTATGTGCGAGTCGGCCAAGCTTTCGGGCCATATTGCGGGTGACAGAAGCCACCCGTGGAGATGGCAAGGGACTGAGTAGCCTCAAGGGGGCGTAAGGAAGCCCCAGGTAAGTATAGAACCTGAGATGGCTTTCATCTCAGGTTCACTTAAAATGACTTTGCCTCCAGGCATCTTTCATATCTTTAGTAGTCTCCATGTTGACAACCCCCAGTTCCAGTAAGTCGTATTCACTGTTGTACTTATGCTTTTATAATAAATACACACCTCTATGCAGCCTAAAGTAGGTACTTTAGAAAAATAGAGCATTTTAGTATTTGACGGGACTTGCGAACAGTTTGAGTCTCTTGAAAATCATACAGGGAAGTCTAGACACTATTTTAATAGATGATTGGAAGAAAATGGCCTTTAGAAAGCCAGCAGTAAGTTTTTTTCGTAATTAATGTCCATCAGCTCTGTATATGGGTAGAAGTGCATTACTTTTTTGTTCTTAATCAGTAAATGTGCTTCCTGGGCATGGAGGTGGCAGTAATGGAGGGATCGTGGGGAATGGAGACAGTCGGTGCAGAGACTGCACAGCAGGTCATGGCATAGTGGCACAAAGCCTCAAGAGCTAATGCAATTTCTTAAAATTTTCATTCCATGCAGAATTGGCTGATGGCTCCTTACAAACATTCCTCAATGTCATTAGAATGTTGTATTTTTTTTTTAGCTCTTAAAGGTGGGACGCCAAATTCCTTCATAGCAGAGCACTTGGCTCAGCTTTTGGAATATAGCGAGTCCTGGGTGTGGAGTGATTGTAGGCTGAGGGAACATGTGTAGGCTTATTCAGGAAATCATTGTAAAAAGCTAGTGCTGGGCAAAGTACAGCAGCAATCGTTTACGTTGTTGTAGACAAACTTGTTACCCGTCCATAATAAAACCTACAGCTGTCTCTGAAATATCTTGAAACTGATAGAAGTAATGAATACATACATACATACATACATACATTGTTTGTCCTCAGTTTAAAGTGGTATGAAATTCAGCATTTCTTTGTTCTAAAAGTTTATCTACACATAAAATCTACTAACACTTTTCTTCCAGCCACCTGTAGTCAGCTCTCGTAATGTGCTCCCGGTCCTCTTCTTTGTGCCGCTGTCAGTCCCAGTAAGGTCTGCCAGGGCTGTGGAGTCTGAGCCATTTTGGGTACTTGAAATGTGGGTGGTTTCGTAAACTGAGGAGTCAGTCGGATGATTTTTGTACCGACTCCACAGCCCTGAGGTCTGAGACTTGGCTCAGTCGCAGACTACTACACATGAAGTTCTGGGCACAAGCCTTCCCGATCACACTGCTCGGCATGCACAGTTCGTACGATTTCTGAGTTTGTGCAAATTTCTCCTGGCCACAGAAGCAGGATGGAGGAGGTGGGTAGCCTGAAAATGCGCATGCTCAGTGGCCCGCAACCCAGCAGCGCAATACATCGGACTGGGAGAACATCAAGGGAACTGAAACAAGGGCTAGGTAAGTAAAAATACTTCTGTTCCCTTTATCTCAGGTTTGGAGAGGTCTATTGCCTTTGGACCTTATTCATGTGTTTGTTTTTGTTTGTTTTTTTTCCTTCCTTCTGAGTTTTCTCACTGGAGAGGTTTCACACCTTGTGAATAGTATCTGGGCTGTGGAGTCGGTACAAAAATCTTCCAACTCCGACTCCTCAGTTTATGAAACCACGACTCCGGGTACCCAAAATGGCTCCGACTCCTTAGTCTAATACTTAACAGGGCTGTGGATTTTGTACAAAAATCATCCGACTACGGGTGCCCAAAATTGCATCGACTCCAACAGGGCTGTGGAGTCGGAGTCGTGGAGTCGGGCAATTTTGGGTGCCTGGAGTCGGAGTCGGGAAAAAATGCACCGACTCCGACTCCTAATGAATTTGTAACTGTAATTAAAATAGAAAATATGATAAAATGTTCTATTTCTCAGATAATAGTCATTAAAAATAATGTATATATACAGTAATAGCTATGCTTAGTCCACAAAAATAAAACAAACCAATCAAAATTAGTTACTTGTGCTGCTTCAATAAAGCAGTCCCCGTATTTTTAAGGTCAGATATACATATCTGATTGTGACTGTATATATGATGTGTACACAGGAATCTCTTATATATACTAAATAACATCTATGCTGTAAGAATAAAGCCTGATGTGTAGCTGTGTCACTAATAGAGATGGTCAACGAGATGGAAATAATTCTGCATTGATGCTGATTTATGCAAATGTATGCACTCCCTTTGCTGATGAAATCAAATAATTTGATGTGTTATTAAAATTTGGTTTGGTGACTACAAATTAAAGGGTAACTGAGACGGATGAAAAGTAAAGTTTTATACATACCTGGGGCTTCCTCCAGCCCCCTTCAGGCTAATCAGTGCCTCGCTGTCCACCACCCGGATCTTCTGCTATGAGTACTGGTAATTCAGCCAGTCAGCGCTGTCCGGCCGCATGCCGCTCCCACAGCCAGGAGCATTCTGCACCTGCGCAATAGTGCTGCACAGGTGTAGTATGCTCCTGGCGGCGGAGTGTGTGCATGCGCACTACGCCTGACTGGCTCAAGTACCTGGACTCATAGCAGAAGATCCAGGTGGTGGAGGAGGACAACGAGGGACTGATTATCCGGAAGGCAGCTGGAGGAAGCCCCAGGTATATATAAAACTTTAATTTCATCTGTCTCAGGTTTACTTTGTTACACAGTAGTACTATACTCTACATATGCACTCCCCACAGAGCTACAGGGAATCCACTGAGAATGCTGTGCACATTGAACACAGAGGTGTTGTCTGTTTACAATCTCCTCATTCCCCTGCAGAGTACCTGCACATCATTCTTACATGTACCCACACTTACATTGCCTAGGGCCTGATAGATGTTCTTTGTTCCGGTTTGTACCTTTTACAAGTACTCTTACCAAGGACTAGTTTTAGTCTAAAGGGAATAAATATAGTAGTCTACATATCCTTCTCACTTCAGTTGTCTTGTAAAATTCCTAAGCGTTGGCAGTTAAGAGACGAATTTCATGTTACATACTTTTAATCAACAAAATTGTAATATGCAAATTAGAGGAGTCGGAGTCGGTGGAATCCTAAACTGAGGAGTCGGAGTCGGTGGATTTTTGGACCGACTCCACAGCCCTGAATAGTATAACTTGTAAATCAAATCAAAACGGATTTAAAAAAATCAGATGCTTTCATATGGAGATGGAAGACTCCGGGTCCTAAAGAGCCTTCCCTTTTCCCTCTCGGTCCAGTACTGCCACCCGCGTTAGCTGTCTTTGACTAGGTTGAAAAATGCTCCGAGTGCGCTTGGAGACACTCGTGCCTCCGCGTGCTTTGGAAGACGGGCCACTCTGTACCGTGCATGCGTGAGCACGCTCATGCGCACATGTGCAGTACGCAGCTTTTCCACATTAACCTGCAGTGCTTGCTTCTCTTTACTCCATTTCATGTGTTATGTTTTGGATGACAATCTGGCATGTGTATAGGTGTCTTCTCTTCTTTACGGTTTAAAGAGACTCTGAAGCGAATTTTTTTTGCTATATTTACCTATTTAATTCGCTTCAGAAGTCTCATCAGCGGTAAACCGTCGCATCCCCGTCGAAAAACCAGTGCTGCAGACCCTCCAAATTCCCAGGCAAACATCCACGGCCAACTTGGTCATGGATTCTGCTGCCCTAAAAGGCAGAGCTTTCTGCTGTAGCTCTGCCTCTCCTGCCATCAATCGCCCACGTGGTTCTCTGCCTCTCCCCGCCCCTCTCTGTGAAGGAAAAGTGAGAGGGGCAGGGAGAGACGACAAGCCGCCGCGATTGACATCAGTAGAGGCAGAGCTACAGCAGAGAGCTCTGCCTCTTTCAGGAAGTGCTGGCCAGATTCCCCCCGGGGATTTGGTGGGTCTGCAGCCCTCGTTTTTCGGCGGGGATGCGGCGGTTTACCGCTGATTAGACTTCTGAAGCGAATTAAAAGGTAAATATAGCATTTTTTTTCTTTTTTCTTCACTCTCTTTAGTCTCCCTCCTGGAGTGCTAAGCCAAGTCACCCAGTTGTGAACGGGATGTGAAGGCTGTTATATTAATTTCTTTCTCAGGCCCTTTGTACACTTACTGCGTAGGGGTAACATGCAGAATTTTTGGAGTAATTGCATTCAGTGGCTGCAGGGCCAAATTGCATTTCGCAAATCAAGAGCAGTTTCCAAAAGCAGGAAACCATTCCTATTGGGCCCCGGGCCTGTAGGGCTCTTTCACATCAGAGCTTGCGTTGGAGAACGCTCAAAGCATACGTTTTGTTGTATACGTTTTAATACGTTTTGATATGCGTTGCACTGCAGTGAGTGTGCGTTTTCAATGTGTTACAGCACATAGGAAAACGCAGGTAATTTTTTTCTTTAGTTTTCAACTTTCTACATTGTTCCTCTGTTGCATTCTGGGACTGATTGCCTGTGTTAACGGTTTAAAAACGCGCATAGTGTGCGTTTTACATTGACTAACATTGTAACGTATAAAGCTAGCGTCGGCCGAAAAACTGCGCCTGGGTGCAGTGTAACGCAACACACAAACGCAGCGTTATATGTGAAAGCTAAAATGAGTCTATGGACTTTCATTTTACCTTGGGTAACGCAAACTTTACCCGTTGCGTTGAAACGCAGAAAATCTGCTCTAATGTGAAAGAGCCCTTAGAGGACTGTTCTTTATACGTAATTTTATTGACCTTCTTTTGCAGAAACAAGTTTTCCATCCAAGACGCACAACAAAGAAACTGCAGAAAATATTTACAGAGGAGTCTGACTCTGATGATGTTACTTTTGAAGGCTTTTCACACAAAGAGATTAACAATGGAAAGAAGGTAAAATATCATCAGTATTGTTTGCAGAAAACTTTAATGTTGAAAGCAATGCTTGAAGTGAACCTGCAGTAAATAGCTTGTAGTTTTTCTCCGGGGAGGGCGGGTCCGCCATAAGTCGAGTGATGCGGGTTCTTCGGGACGGCATCATGGGGCAAGGCTCAAGTAACTAGCTTTTTTTTTTTTTTTTTTCCCTCCCTTACTAGGAGGTTGCAGGATTTTGTAAATTTAGGAGATCCACTTTAAAGAAAACCTGAGGTGGGTTTTGTGAAATCATATTAGGACACAGGCATATTTTGTGTACTGTGACCAGCCTCTGTGTCCTTCTATTGTGCTTCCAGCCCCATATAAAAAGCGCCAGGCTAGCGACACGCAGATTGAGGTGGGGTTGGTTGCTGGAGGCACAATAGGACACAGAGGCTGGTCACAGTACACAAAATATGCCTCTGTGTCCTAATACGATTTCACAAAACCCATCTTGGGTTCTCTTTAATGTTTACTAGTAGGAGCCTTGAATTGTTGACCCGAGGAAGGCGCTTTAGGCTGTGAAACGTATTTTCTTTGTGCAAAATAAAGTTTGTTGAAAAATATATTGATTATTCTCCTTTCAAGGTAGACTTAATCTCTTACCTTATTGATTATTCAGTTGGGCACCTCCCTCCTCCCAGATTGTATAGTGACCAGAAGAGGTTTTCTGGATCCTTGGAAAAGGAGTATTTACTGGCAAAACTGGTTAGGAATAGAGGGAAGACTTGCCTTCAATCTTGAAGAATAAGTGAGATAAAGGCATAAAGAGATAGCAGACTTTACTCACATCTTGTTTCCCTGGACAGTGCAGGCCTCATTAGGTAGAAGTCATAGACTGTTGCTGCAGACATAAGCACCTACGTATGTAGCAGCTGCCAAAAGCTAAGTAAGTACCCACTGGCAGTTCACGGCCACGAAATATCATTCCCCAATCCATCTGGCCGAATCTGTGAGCGTCATTTGGCAAAACCTGTGAAAGTCAATGATTGGAACAATACTCAGTCCAACATGGCGGCTGTTCAAGAGCAAAGCAATCACTGTGGGTGGGTGCATCTTGAAACATCGTGCGATGTTACACGATATTACAAAGAAAATTGGTGCATATAATTGTTTGGAAAAATTGCTTATTGGGTATGGGCCTTTAGAGACTTTATTTATCTGATGAAACCAACAACATTCAGCAAAAGGAATTAAGAATGGTCATTTATTTCTGTCAGTTCATGTCAAGTTGTTTTCTATATTAGATTTAAAGAGAAACTCCAACCAAGAATTGAACTTTATCCCAATCAGTAGCTGATACCCCCTTTTACATGAGAAATACAATAATTTTCACAAACAGACCATCAGGGGGCGCTGTGTGACTAATTTTTTGCTGAAACCCCTCCCACAAGAGGCTCTGAATACCGCGGTACTCTGGGCAAACTGCCACAATGTAACAATGTTCACAGACAGGAAATGGCTGTTGAAAGCTGTCTGTAACAGCCAGAGCAGCTAGAAACAGCTACATAACTTGCCCACAGTAACAATGTCACCATGTAATACATGTCAGAATGTGAATCTGGGAGAGGAAAGATTTTACAATGAGCAAACACTGACTAAATCATTTATACATAATTATGGTAAAAATGAAGCACTTTTTTTATTAAATTATTTTCACTGGAGTTCCTCTTTAAGCCTTTCTCCTATGTCGGTTTTACATTAATTTTAATATTTTATCCAGGGCGGTAGTCTGAGAAATTTGGGGTACCTGGAGTCGGTGATTTAATAAACTCGGGAGTTTGATGGTGTTTTTTTGTTTTTTTTGTGCCGACTGTACAGCCCTGTCTTTATCACACAGAGGCCTCTTGTACTGCATTTAGTTTTAGCATTAATTTTAGGCATTTGCTGTAACAATTTACAGTAATTGCTGACTGCCTCTTCTCAGCTACGATCATACCAGATCCATTGTCCTCTAATATAGTTATTTTTCTCCATCAGGCTATGAGTGATGATGACCACAAGGACGATGTGCTTTCCGGCAGTGAAGAGGAATCCGCACCACCAAAGAAGAGAAGCTTTGGGCTCCGTATTGCTCTGCAGTTTCCCAAGAAGAATAGTGGAAGTAAGGAGAAGACTAAATCTAAAGCAAAACCGGTCCAACAGGACAAAAAGGAGATGCCCACTAAAAGGAAGAACCCACCAAAAGGGGGGAAAATACGCACACAATCTGATTCCGAAGGTGAAAATGACAAACCTAACGTGGAAGACTCAAATGCCCTCCTCAGAAGAGCCATGAATATTAAAGAGAACAAGGCTGTGGTAAGCGGTTGTGTATTAGGATAGTGCATGGAAGCCATTCTGCTTTTTTTTCTAGTTTCTTTGAGTGACTGTGCAGACTCCGATGTTCTCATATTCCTCTAATTTACTATGTTTGTCCAAGGCTGTTCAAGATATTAAAAGAAAAAAAAAATCTTCTGATATATGGCCAAAATGTTCAATTTTACGTAGTTGAACTCTGGATCGGCTGCAGTACAGGTATAGCCATTATTAGTTGTATGTGTAGCCAAGTACTGTTATTAACTGCAAAGGAGCAGTATTGGCTTCGGCGCCCAAATTCTCAAAGCTGTAATTAACAATATTCAAAATAACAGTAATACTCAAATTATCACGCAACTCTTGTGAGTACACAGCAGAAGTACTCCCTTAGCCCTTTAGATATGCCGTTACATATCCCATTTGCAGAGTCTTTGATGTGTCAAGTACAGTCATGAGGCAGCGGTGTTGTATTTGTTCTTTATTGTAGCATTTCTTTTCTTTTTTTATTACCCGCTTCAGGGCATTGGTGACTGAAATCTACACTGTTTGGGACCTGTATTCCCTGCCAGCCCGTAGATTTAAAAATGATCATGCCGCACGCCACCGCCGATCTCGCTGTTCACCCATCTCTAGAGCCCACTTGCTCTGCTTCTGTTGGTATGACGGCAGAGCTCCGTAAGCCAATCGGGAGTAGATTTCATTGGCTCCTGACCCTGTGATTGGCTGACAGTGATCATAGGGTCAGGAGCCAGTGAAAATCTGCTCTTGACTGGCACACGGAGCTCTGCCGTCATACTGACAGCAGAGCAAGTGAGCTGCAGGGACGGGAGCAGAAAACGGCGAGAGAGACAGATTTGTGCAGCGTGACATTGGTGACGTCTGTTCCTTAAAGAGAATCTGTATTGTTAAAATCGCACAAAAGTAAACATACCAGTGCGTTAGGGGACATCTCCTATTACCCTCTGTCACAATTTCGCCGCTCCCCGCTGCATTAAAAGTGGTTAAAAACAGTTTTAAAAAGTTTGTTTATAAACAAACAAAATGGCCACCAAAACAGGAAGTAGGTTGATATACAGTATGTCCACACATAGAAAATACATTCATACACAAGCAGGCTGTATACACCCTTCCTTTTGAATCTCAAGAGATCATTGTGTGTTTCTTTCCCCCTGCATCTCTCATGCACTGAAGTTTCAGGCTGCTCTTTTCTTCCTGCAAACAGCTTTGCCCTTGTCTGAATTTCCTCAGTATGTGAAAGCCCAGCCAGCTCAGAGGACGATTTATCCAGCTTGTAAAAGAGAAGAGATAAGCTGCCCTAATCTAAATAATACACAGGCAGTGTGCATAGAGGGGCCTGGAAGGGGGAGTTCATAGCAGAACCACAACACTGAAGAACTTGGCAGCCTTCCAGACACAGGCTGACAAGTCTGACAGGGGAAAGATACATTGATTTATTACAGAGACTGTGATAGCAGAAAGTGCTGCAGTAAGCCAGAACACATTAGAATAGCTTTTGGAACTTGTAGGATGATAAAAAACAGGATGCAATTTTTGTTACGGAGTCTCTTTAAGGGCCCAGAGACTTCTGGTACAGAATTGGTTAAAGTGTACTAGAGGCCAATAAAACAAAGATACTTGCCTAAGAAGATGAAAGCCTCTGGATCCAGCAGAGGCTTCCCATGTCCCCCTGGCCCGCATAGCTGCCGTGTGCAGGTCACCGGAACATATCTGACAAGCCTGTCTGAGTTACGTGGTCGTTCACCTCTTCATGCATGAGTGTAGTATGACCGCCGCTGACCATTAAGCCGGAGTTTTATTGCTTAATACTTCTATAGGTGTTCAATATGAAGGCCCAGGTTGGCTGAGGAACTATATGAATTCTTTTCATTCTCGTTCTTGCAGTCACAGTTGTGATTCTGTAACTGGTGTGTGAATTTTAGTTGTCTATATGTAACTTTGTTCGTTCTTTCTCTTATAGCTGGCCCAGCTTCTAGCAGAACTGCATTCTGTACCTGACCTGTTTCCAATGAAAACTCCACCCCCCTCAGTAAGTTGAATTATAAACTGAATCCTCTTTGTTTCACAATAGGAATGCATGTAATATCATTAATTTTACCCCAGAAGCAGAAAAAGACGAGTCGCAGAACCTTTTCTGAAGGCCCCATTGAAAGACGCACGAACCCCACAAGGAGCGCACGACCACCAGAGAACTTTGCCCTGGAAAACTTCACTGCGTCTGCCATGCAGTTTGCAGAGCACCTTCGCAAGTTCCAGAAGAAATCTTACACAAGGCAGCCATTGACTGACGTAAGTAACTGCCATAAGTGTTAGTTCATGTTTTTCACACAGTATCCTCACACATCCATTTTAGTGTCCAGTTCGGCCAGTATTACTCTTCACCCCCTGCATGCTAACATAAGAAGAGAGGCTGCAGCGGTAACCATATGCCTGTTCCACTGCCAGGTACTCTCAAGCTGGTTAGCATGCACCAGCGTCCATTTGTAGGCTTCCCCTGACATGCATTTGGAACCGGAGGGATGCTTATGCATGCAAATTGGCATGAATTAAGAGAAGAGAACTTGGCTGTGTGGCAGGCATATGGTCACCACTGCAGATGTTCTGCGTATGTGCACAGGTGGGGTATACTGTCCACACTGAATACTAAACGGGGAGGTGGCTGCACTGAGTGCTAAGGGGTGGAGGCTACTGGCTACAGTTAGGGACCAGGTGGGGTTTAATGGCTGCAGGTAGGGACCTGGAGGGGTTATTGGCTGCACTTGGACACTAGGAGGGGTTAATGGCTGCAGTACTAGAGGTACAGCCAAAGTTACCCTTCTGGTCCCCACTTTCAATTATTAACTTTACTGGGCTGACTTACTGAGTTAAATAATGGTGTTGACTTTTATATTTGAGGATGTATTATAGTGTGATATCAACCAGTGATCACCCAGTGAGTAGTTCTATGCAAATCTGGTCCATTAGCATAATTCCATGTTGCCGCACCTGGGTGCAGTGGCTTCTCAATACCTCTGCCCACAACTCCACCGGATTATTCACTTTATGATTTTATTATTACACAGAAAAAAAATCAGAATATTGTAGCATACATCGTGGCGGTATGGCCTGTGGGTCAAGATCACAAACGGCTATCCCCAGATTAATAGAGTCTATTTCATACCGGATGTTGTCAGTAATTTTTTAAATTTCCCAATATAGAAGTGGTAGGGGAGAACCTGCACAAGGCATAGTGCTGAGGCCAAGAACCATTTGTTCTAGTGCAGCCTTTGCACCCTGGAGGAACCCTTCAATTAATTTTTAAATCCCACAGAAAAAAGGGGTTTATTTTATAGGTGTGGTCTTTAAAAGTGGGTGTGGCTAAACTTTTTTTTTTTTTTTTTTTTTTTTTTTTAATTATTATTATTGTAACAGCCTCCATGTGTTTCACCTTTGCACCCATTTCATGTCCTTCATTATTGTGCTTTTTTTATTGTAGTTGCCACCAGTTAGTGTTTGATCTCTCTATTTCCTTTTCATCTGCTGTGCACACTGTTGCCTCAATTCACTTGGGGCAGTTCAGTAAAATAATTTAGGGCAGTAAAATACCGTATTAGTGAATTTGGGAAAAACATTGTGTAAAATACCAAAGTTTTCTTGTTTGGCAATATATCCCTCCCCCCCCCCCCCCCCCCAAAAAAAAATGCTTCAATTCACTAAGCTGTGCTCAGTAAAGCTGGTACACATTTCCAATTATGATTGGCCAATCACTGACCAGTTTTACCACCTCCTTGTTGTATGAGGTTTTACCTACATAGTCTGTTCATAGTATTCATATTAATATTTGTGAATTGCAATTTCTTGAGGTATTTACCTCACAAGTCGGTAATTTACCTTACTAATTGGTAATTTAACTTTTCAGAGCGGTAATGGGCTTAGTGAATTGGTATGTGGCAAGGTGATCAGTAAAATCAGCTGCCTTCTGCATTACCGGTGTCAGTCCATTACCACAGCATAGTGGTAATGGTGAGGTAGTTTTGAAAGTTTCTCATCCCTCCAGCTGAGGCCGCTGTCACTGGAAGGAAAAATGCCAGGGAGCCCCTGCAAAGTCCTCAAGGAACACGTTCCAGGGAGCCCGGGCTGAGAAAGCATGTTCTACAGTGTGGTGAAGTTCTATACGTCCAAGCTGCTGGGGTTTTTTTTCTCTGTCTTAGTTTTTGTGGTTTTTTTTTTTTTTTTTTTTTTTTTTTTACAGAATTACTCCTGCACAGTTTGAATCCTCTAACTCAGGTGTGCCTCCTATACAACTGACTGCATATGTCACATTGAGTAGACCTGTTAGTCAATACAATTATTTTTTTTTTTAATGAATATTAGGAGGAACGAGAAGAGATTCGGCGACGGCGGCGAGAATCAAAAGGCAACAGTTTACGCCCCGTGGAGGACATCACAGACGAGGAGCTGGCCAACGTCGCGGACACTGTTAAAGACAAAGTTTATGATAAAATTCTGGTATTATTTTATATACTACTTCTTCTTTATTTCTTTTTGTACTAAACAGGGCCCAAAGTAAGAGGCGCTTGGTTGCTGCCATATCTATTTTCTTTAAAGCCGTACCAGTTGCTTGGCAGTTCTGCTGAGGCATGCAGCTAATCTAGTCAGATTTGGGTCAGAAGCATCTGATCTACATGCTTTCTAAGGGCAGGTTCACATTAGAAGTGCTAATTGTATTTGCGATTTTGGTGTACAAAATGTAGCGTTTTTAGTGATTTGTACTTGTGATTACTTTTTAACTACCTCAAGACTGCGGCAGCCCCAGGACCACCTAACGGTAATGGGTGTCAAGTCCTGGGGTCGGCTACTGCAGGAGATTGCGTGCATTTCCTGCTTGGTAGGCGGAGCTCCGCTCCACCTTCAGTCTCCCAGCGGCGATCGCCGCTTGGAGACTGTTAAAAACTGCCGTCTATTAACATGGTACAGAGCTGCGATCTACCCTGGGGTACAAGAGAGCAATCGGCAGTTATAGGCTGAAGCCTATCATAGCCGATCGCTGTGATTGGCTGGCCGAGGGAGGGAGGGTGGGAAAAATGTTTTATTTAAAAAAAAAAAAACCCAAAAAACATATTTGTAAAAAAAAAAAAAAAAAATCTGGGGGGTGATCAGACCCCACCAACAGAGAGCTCTGTTGGTGGGGAGAAAAGGCCTCCCTCCCCTTTTCTCCCCACCAACAGAACTCCCACCAACAGAGCTCTCTGTTGGTGGGGTCTGAGGGGGGGGGATCAGCTGCAGTGGCCCATTTCAGTAAAAAATGGCCTGGTCTTTAGGGGGGTTTAACACTGTGGTCCTCAAGTGGTTAATAGAACGAGAATCATACCATAGTGGTCTCTGGCGCGCTGTATACAGCGCGTGTGATTTAAATGCTGCCGTGAGAATGATTCCATAGGGATACATTAGCTACACCGCTTTGCTGATCACTGGCGATCAGCAAAGTGCTACAAAAGCACCCAGTGTGAACCAGCCCTAAATGTATTAGAAGCAGAGGATCAGCAGGATTGCCAGGCAATTTGTGTTGTTTAAAAGGAAATTTAAATGTTGGCCTCCCTATCCCTCTCACTTCAGGTGTGCTTTAAGGCTCGTAAACACGCCGTACTGTCTGCTGAAAACCCGCCCAGCGGGAGGTGACAACGGACCCGTCGTTGCCTTTAGTACGGCGTGTGTACGAGCCTTTAGTTTCAAGAATGCTTTGAAAACTGTACATTTAAAGTTGGGCTGTATGTGTTGTGAGTATAAATATGTATTGGTAAAAATACTTAGACTGCAATTTCCTTTCCAGGGAAGCACTTGTCATCAATGCCGCCAAAAAACAGTGGATACAAAAACATTCTGCCGCAATCCCGGCTGTGGAGGAGTTCGTGGCCAGTTTTGTGGCCCGTGTTTAAGGAATCGTTATGGTGAAGATGTGAGGGAGGCTCTGCTGGACCCTGTGAGTAATTAAATTCTAAACTGGTCATGTGATGTTGGCAACGCCTATCTGACAATCCAATACCAATCCACCTTGGCAGCAGTTGTGCTTGGATGGATGGACAGGGAGATTCCAAGGGTGATAACCCTACTATGGTGCAGAAAATTAGCTCCACTCTGCTTACTGCATCCACCCATGCAAAACAGGGATACCCCCACCTTCACCCATCAGTGAATTTTTCAAAAGGGCAAGTCTGTCTTTAAAGTAAACCTGAATGAAGCAAATACAACTTTATAATATGACTTATATGTGTAGATAATAAATAGAACATTAGTAGCAAAGAAACTGCTCATTATTTTCAGTTATATACATTTTTTTTTTATAAAATTGCATCATATTTTTAAAGTTTTAAACCCACACTCTGTCTTTTAAACTATAAAACAAAGCAGAAATAATTGAACTTTCCTGCAGTAAAACATTCTCAAGCTGTTTTTTGGCTGTTTAATTGCTGCAGAAAACAGGACTGTATTCAGCCCAATGGGCTGAATAGCTCAAAGAAGCTCTTGCATAGACAACTATTTAACTCTTCCTGTACTGGAAAAGAATTAGATTTTTTTCCTTGTTTCTTTGCTACTAATGTTCTAGTTCTTAGCTGTACTACATATACAATTCATTATTTCATAAGGTTTTTTTGCTTCAAAGAGAACCCGAGGCTGGGTTTTGACAATGCTATCCACACACAGAGGCTGGGTCTGCTTATACTGCCCAGCTTCTGTTTCTATCCAGATCCCACCTAAGCCCCCCCTCCTCCCTGCGCTCTGCTAACCCCCATAAATCACAGCCGTGCTGCTGACACGCAGTGTCACAGCGGGCTGTGTTTACCTCTGTACTGTCAGTCTGTCGCTCCCCCGCCTCCTGCATAGCTCCGGTCCCCACCCATATCCCTTCCCTCCCCGCTGATTGGAGGGAAGGTGCGGGAACGGGAGCGATGTAGGAGGCGGGGGGAACACGCACACTGACAGTACAGAGGTAAACACAGCCCTCACAGCGTGGCTGTGATTTATGGGGGATAGCAGAGCGCAGGGGGAACTTAGGGGGGGATCTGGATAGCAACAGAGGCTGGGCTGTATAGGCAGACCCAGCCTCTGTATGCGGATAGCATTGTCAGAACCCCACCTTGGGTTCTCTTTAAGGCTAGATTCATGGTGGGCGTTGCTTTCCTGGTCCGTTGCGTTCCTGCTGTTACAGGGAACCAATGGATGGGGAAAGTGGTGGTGCGCGTTATCATAACATTGCATCGCATACTGTCAATGAAAAGTATTTGTCACTGTTAATACGAGTGTTTTGCATGCAGTACATTACAATGCCACATGCTGTACCACAACGTACCCACTGCACTGTGAACATTGTGTAGGTAGTGCATTGCAGTGTGGCAAGCCATGTTACAAAGTAGCAGTTTTGCCGCAGTGCACCACTCTGAACATAGCCTTAGTAAAAGACCTTATCCAGCATTATCCAACACGTCCACTCACTCTCTGCCTCCTGGTTAAAGGAATGAAAGTAAGATATATTTACACTTTTTCCCCTCAATAGGATTGGATTTGTCCCCCATGCCGTGACATCTGCAACTGTAGCTACTGCCGTAAGAGAGATGGACGATGCGCCACAGGCATGCTCATTCACCTGGCAAAGTTTTCTGGTTATGACAATGTCAAAGAATATCTTGAGAGGTGAGTATACCATTCTTCACAGCATCTTCTGTGGTTGTCTATCTTGGGGATGGTCGGAGAGGTGGAAATATTTCCGGGTTGATGCAGGATTATGTACCTTTTGTATGCAGCTTCAAACTAGAGGAATTTTTGGTCCACTTTCAGGTTGGAAAGGAAAAAAAAAAATACTGGTACCTTGAGGACTGATACGAGTACCTGTAACTTGTTACCTCAGCAGGAGGAAACTTCTGGATGCTCCAGAGGCTTCCCCGTTTCCCTACGCCCCTCCTGCGCTGGGACCCACTAAACAATATTCTAATTTGGAGATTGTTCCCCTTCATGTAAGAGTGCGGCCACACTGCGCAAGTGCATGATTGGCTCTGTGCTACCTCACAGGAACAAATCCAGTGGTACCTGCGCAGTGCAGCCATACATGGAGGGAAACAAGGCCAGGGGGGTCATGGCCAGCAGCAAAGGGGTTGCTGACAATCAGGGAAGCCTCTGGAGCATCTTACTGATGCAAGTGTCTGTCTATTTTTTTTTCATTTTTTTTTTTAGGTTAAGATTTACTAGCAGTGCTGTAAAGTTAAAAAAATAATCCTCCAATAAATTCCAGCGTTGTGACGAAAATAAACTGTTATTACAGTGTATACTCTAATATAAGTCGACCTTGTATGTAAGTCTACTCCAATATTCAACCCTGTTAAGCTGGATTTTTTTATTGACTCAAGTATAAGTCTACCTGGCAAAATTAATGGCTGCACTTAGGGCTCAGGAGAGGTTAATGAATGCACTGCATACTGTATTGCCGCCATTAACTCCTCCGTTCCCTTAAAGGGAAGTGCAGCGAAACCTGTAAAAAAAATAAAAATCCCTATCCACTTACCTGGGGCTTCCTCCAGCCCGTGGCAGGCAGGAGGTGCCCTCGCCGCCGCTCCAGAGGCTTCCGGTCGTCTTCGGTGACCGACCTGGCCAGGCCGGCTGCCAGGTCGGGCTCTTCTGCACTCCAAGGACTGGCTCTTCTGCGTCCTACGCGGGCGCGCTGACGTCATCGGACGTCCTCCGGGCTGTACTGCGCATGCGCAGAACTACTGCGCATGCGCAGTACAGCCCGGAGGACGTCCGATGACGTCAGCGCGCCCGCGTGGGACGCAGAAGAGCCAGTCCTTGGAGTGCAGAAGAGCCTGGCCAGGTCGGGTCGGCCACCAAAGACGACCGGAAGCCTCTGGAGCGGCGGCGAGGGCACCTCCTGCCTGCCACGGGCTGGAGGAAGCCCCAGGTAAGTGGATAGAGATTTTTATTTTTTTACAGGTTTCCCTGAACCTTCCCTTTAAGTGCAGCCAGCACCTCCTTCAGGCCCCTAGGTGTGGCAGTTAGTCACTCCGTTTTATGCAGCCCAATATTTCCCCCCCTGCTCCTTTCCTTGTTAATTGTTGTGGCCAGGATGTTCATACCCGTGTTTTCTGGGCATTCCTTTTCCTCAAAGTATCACTTACCACAACGTAAATTGCTGTAAATGGGAATGTCACTATTAGTACACACATTACTCAGCGTTGCCCGTGACTCATGTATAAGTCGACTCCTATATTTATATACACTTATATTTTTATGAAGTGAATCAGACCTAAATTCCTCCCTACGTCCTCCAGGACGGCCCTCCTGAGAGATTGTGTAGTCCCCCCCCCCCCCCCCCCCCCCAAATCGGAAACACCTGACAAGAATTAGAATAATAGATTAGTATAAATCCCACCCCTCCACAATCTCCCCTCAGTTTTTTGTAAGTTTCCTAGACTCACCACGGAAGCACCTACGGAATCCTGGTGGTAGGGGAGCCTGATGGCACCTACTGTATCTAAATGACCAGGCTCAAGTTTGTCAAGATTGCTGTCTGAGAGCGGTTCGGGTCTGCGCTGGGCGCGACCCGGCTAGTGGATTGTTGGGCAGCCATACCTTTCTCCACGTGTTGGGGTGGGGGAGGTCGTAGGATTTCTCCCATTCCACTGCTCTCTCGGACGGCATGGCGGCTGGGTGGACGCCGGCTTCTCTTCCGCATTGGAGTTCCGGAAGTTGAAGTCGGAAATGACGCGGAAGCACGCCGCATGGCCAGCGTCAGACGCGGAGGCACGTGTGCGCATAAAGGGGGCGGTCCCGGCGTGCGCATCTGGGTGATCACTTCGCACGCAGCCTGGCCACACTGTGCAGCTCTGAATCCGCGCAGCACTCCCCGCCGCCGCAAGCAGCAATACGGCCGGACAGCAGACCACCC
This sequence comes from Hyperolius riggenbachi, assembly GCF_040937935.1. NCBI lineage: Eukaryota > Metazoa > Chordata > Amphibia > Anura > Hyperoliidae > Hyperolius > Hyperolius riggenbachi. The sequence continues at coordinate 87,365,766 of NC_090650.1, forward strand.
AGCACGCCACCAGGACTGCACTGAGTGCAGCGATACTCTGCAGGGGCCATGGAGCAGTCAGCAGAGCCCACGCCAGAGACTAGGCAGACGCCTCCGGCTGTCACTGGGGAGTCAGGACAGCAGCCGGTAAGGTGCTTTTTGATTCCTGTTTGTTTTATGCTACAATGCGCTGTTTATTCAGGCTAAGCATCCCCTGGTGGTTTGTTGTCTATTTTCTTTACAGACGCCACTCAAGAGCACTGGGAAATCTAATAAGTGTGCTAAATGTGGTTGCAGGCTTCCTGAGGGGTCTTCTAAGTCTTTATGTGCTGATTGCTACAATAGATCAAAGTCTCATTCTCCAAGGCCTGAAAGCACTACTGTAGCATTATTAGATTTAATGAAATCAATGAAACAGGAATTGGCTACTACATTTTCGGCATTTAGAGCAGCTCTGCCTCCTTGTCCAGTCCAGTTGGTTCCTCTTCCACAGGCTTCGGCAGCCTTGCCACCATTACCCACTGCCCAGTCTGTTGTAATAACTTCCCAATCACAGGTTCCTCAGACTGTCTCTGTCCCCACAGATGAGATGGCACCCTTACCTGTACTCCCTAATACTCAGGGGGGTGATACGGGGGTTTCCCAAGCTGTTGGTATTGAGCATTCCTCACCGTTATCGGACATTTCTGAGGGATCGGATGAGGGTGAACTTGTTGAATCTGATGCTTCAGGAGATCCGTTAGAAGCTAGAATTCCTAGGTATCTGTTCAATTCTGAGGACACATCTGAACTGCTGAAAGCAGTTTATGATTCAGAACAGATTGAGCAACCTAGAGCGTCCTCTACTCCTCAGGATGATATTTATAGAGGATCGGGGAAGTCGGGTTTTTCCTGTCCATAGAGCAATCAAGTGTTATTTCCGCTCAGTGGAAGGATCCGGAGGGAAGGCTATTTATCCCTAGATCCTTTAAACGCCGTTTTTCCTTTAATGTTGAGGAACATGAATCATTATTCAAGTGTCCTTGATTAGATGCTCCCCTCTCTCAGTGTGCTAAGGATACTGATTTATCTTTTGAGGATATGGGGACCTTGAAGGACCCAATGGACAGGAAAGCAGAGGCCCTGCTTAAAAGAGCGTGGGATTCAACAGCCTTCTCTTTTAAACCGGCCATTTCCTCAGTACGTGTAGCCCGTAACTTGGATAAATGGATTCGGGGGCTCCAGGAACGTTTAGAAGAGGGCACTCCGCATGCTAGAATCCTAGAGAGCCTTCCAGTTATCATCAAATCTATTGCCTTTTTGGCGGACGCAGCTACTGAATCTCTCAGAGCAGCTGCCAAAACAGCAGCACTAATTAACTCGGCACGAAGGGCCGTTTGGTTAAATACGTGGGAAGGAGATGTTACCTCCAAACAAAAACTATGTGGAATGGCATTCCAGGGTAACCTTTTGTTTGGACGGGATTTTGACTCGGTCTTGGAAAGATCTTCCAATAGGGCCAGGAAGTTCCCGGATAAGAAGAAGAGTGTTAAACGGTCCTTTCAGAACAGGAAGCCCTTTTTTAGGCAGGACCAGCCAAATAGGGGGCAGAGACAAAATAAAAAATGGACCTATAATGCGGGCAGAGGCAGGCCATTCCTTTTCAATAAACCTCAACCAACCTCGTCCACTGCAAGGTCCGCCAAGTGACGGCCAGATCCCGGTGGGGGGGGAGGCTTCTCCACTTCGTTCCAGAGTGGCAAAAGATAACAAAGAACGAGTTTATTCTGACTCTAATTCGACAGGGTTACAGAATAGAATTTGTATCTCCTCCTCCCTCCCGGGTTATAGTCACTTCTATTCCCAGGGATCAGATCAAAGCGGAAGCCCTCATGTACTCTGTTTCCTCCTTTCTGCAAAAGAACGTAATTCGACCGGTTCCAACTCAGGAACAGGGGAAGGGATTCTACTCACGAGTATTCTTGATCCAGAAACAATCAGGAAAGTTTCGAATGATCTTGAATTTGAAACCTTTGAACCCTTACATTGTGGAGAAGAGGTTCAGAATGGAGAGCATTGCCTCTGTTCGCAACCTCATGTCTCCAGGGGAATTTCTGGCAACGGTGGATCTGGAGGATGCTTACCTCCACATCCCAATCCACCCCCTGTTTCAGAAGTATCTGAGATTTGCTGTCCAGACGGGGGAGTCGATATGCCACTTTCAATATCAGGCTCTCCCGTTCGGAATTTCGTCGGCCCCAAGGATCTTTACGAAGGTTTTGGCAGAGGTGATGTCCTTTTTGCATCTCCACAATGTAAGGGTCCTTCCTTACTTAGACGACTTTCTTTTTATGGCAGAGACCCGGGAGGTCTTGCAAAAGCAGCTAGATTTTTCGCTCCGGCTCTTGAACAGTCTGGGTTGGATAGTGAGCGCGGAGAAGTCTCACTTACACCCGGTTCAGAGCTTAATTTTTCTGGGGCTAAGGTGGGACACGACGGTCAGACGTGTCTTTCTACCCGAACAAAAAATAGACAAGCTGAGATCAGAGATTCAGGGAATCAGATTGAATCCTCAGGTTCCCCTCCGGAAATTAGTATCAATCCTAGGTCTGATGTCTTCTGCCATTCCAGCAGTAGAATGGGCCCAGGCCCATTCACGAGACCTACAGACTTGGGTTCTAACAAATTGGGACAGAGATCATCGGTCGTTAGACAGAAGAGTGACGATACCCGATCGGGTGATAGAGTCCCTTCTCTGGTGGGATCATCTAACCAACCTGAATCAGGGCCGCAGGTGGACCCAGGAGATTCCATTGAAGTTGTACACAGACGCGAGTGCCTGGGGTTGGGGGGCCCACTGTCTGGGTCACCAGGCTCAGGGATTATGGGACGAACAGATGTCCCACAGATCATCCAATTACAGAGAGCTCAGGGCGATCCTTCTGGGATTACAAGCCCTGCATCCGATAATCTCCAACTCGGAGGTTCTCGTGTTCTCGGACAACTTTGTCTCGGTCTGCTATGTCAGGAAACAGGGAGGCACACGAGTGCTGGACCTGCAGTACCTAACATCGCAAATCATGTCATGGTCAGAGGCCAACCTGGAGTCCATATCAGCGGTCCACATTCGAGGGATCCACAACAAACAGGCAGACTCTCTAAGCAGAGGCTTTGTGGAAGAGTCCGAATGGGAGCTCAATCCCGACATTTTTCGGGAGATCACAGAAAGTTGGGGAACTCCTGTTCTCGATTTGTTTGGCAGTCCAGAGAACGCAAAAGTCAAAGATTTTTGTACCCTGGATCCTTCTGTTTCAATAAACAGAATAGATGCCCTGTCGATTCCGTGGCCGGAGGGTCTGCTTTACGCGTTTCCTCCGTTCAAGTTGATACCAAGAGTTCTCAGGAAGATCCTGTCAGAGCATGTGGAGGTGATATTGATAGCGCCTTGGTGGCCAAGAAGAGCTTGGTATCCACTCCTTCAGTCCCTAGTAATCAGGGGCCCTTGGCATCTTCCGTGCAGGCCGGACCTACTTTTACAAAACGGCCAGGTCCATCCGAACCCAGAATTCTTACATCTGACCGCATGGATCCTGAGGAGCAGATATTGAAGGATCGGGGGTTTTCCAGTGATGTGGTTAAAACATTATTGGCCTGTAGAAAGCCAGCTACTAGGAAGAAGTACAACAAGGTTTGGTACACCTTCTCCGCTTGGAAACAGAAGAATGTTTCCAGGTCAGATAGCATTGCCTCAATATTGGAATTTTTACAGCACGGGGTTCAGTTAGGCTTAACTGTTAGTACCCTAAGGGCCCAGGTGTCGGCTCTTTCGGTTTTTCTTTCTAGACGGCTATCGGCCGATGTTTATGTTAAAAAGTCGGTGGAGCGTTCACAACCGGTCCCTCAGAAGCTAGTTCCTCCATGGGATTTATCATTGGTATTAGATTTTTTAACTTCAGACAAGTTTGAACCCTTGGATTCGGTCCCCTTGAAGTTCCTTACACTTAAAGAGACTCTGTAACATTAAAAATCTCCCCTGGGGGGTACTCACCTCGGGTGGGGGAAGCCTCCGGATCCTAATGAGGCTTCCCACGCCGTCCTCTGTCCCACGGGGGTCTCGCCGCAGCCCTCCGAACAGCCGGCGACTGTGCCGACTGTCAGTTCAATATTTACCTTTGCTGGCTCCAGCGGGGGCGCTGTGGCGACTTTCTGCACGGAAATAGACGGAAATACCCGATCTCCGTCGGGTCCGCTCTACTGCGCAGGCGCCGGAAACTTGCGCCTGCGCAGTAGAGCAGACCCAACGGTGATCGGGTATTTCCGCCTACTTCGGCGCCGAGAGGCATCAGAGCGCCTGCGCAGGAGCCAGGAAGGTAAATATTGCGTCACAGCTGTACGGAGGGCTACAGCGAGACCCCCGTGGGACGCAGGACGGCGTGGGAAGCCTCATTAGGATACTGAGGCTTCCCCCACCCGAGGTGAGTACCCCCCAGGGGCCGTTTTGTCGTTACAGTTCCTCTTTAAGGTTTTTTTTGGTGGCCATTACTTCGGCTCGCAGGATCGGAGATATCCAGGCATTATCTATTAAAGATCCGTACATGGTAATCCATGCTGACAGGATTATCTTCAAACTAGATCCCTCTTACTTACCCAAGGTATCTACATCCCTTTCATAGGACCCAGGATATTGTACTCCCTTCCTTTTTGGCTGACCCGCAGAATGACAAGGAGAGGAGGTTGAGCTCTTTGGATGTTAGAAGGGCAGTTTTGATTTATCTGGATAGAACCAGAGAGTGGAGAACTTCCACTAACCTTTTTGTAGCGTTTGGGGGTTCTAAGAGGGGAAGTCACGTTTCTAAAATGAGTGTCTAGATGGATTAAGCAGTTGATATCCCTAGCATACTCAGAAGCTCAGTTACAGGTGCCTGACCACATTACGGCACACTCGACAAGATCCTTATCAACGTCCTGGGCGGAGAGATCAGGAGCTTCTCTGGATCAGATATGTCGAGCCGCGACCTGGTCCAGCCACTCGACTTTTATCAAACACTACAGAGTGGAGCTCCTTTCAAGTCAGGACCAGACCTTTGGCCGCAAGGTTCTTCAAGCAGTTATCCCACCCTAAAGGTAAATTTCTCGCTAAATCTCAGGAGGGCCGTCCTGGAGGACGTAGGGAGGAAGTGCCGGCTGCTTACCTGGTAGCAGTGTTCCGGCGAGTCCTCCAGGACGGCCGCCTAAGTTACCGGCCCTATTATATCTATTAATGGTATGTTAGTGGTTGGTGGACTATTTTCTCTTCATTAAACTGAGGGGAGATTGTGGAGGGGTGGGATTTATACTAATCTTTTATTCTAATTCTTGTCAGGTGTTTCCGATTTGGGGGGGGGGGGGGAGACTACACAATCTCTCAGGAGGGCCGTCCTGGAGGAGTCGCCGGAACACTGCTACCAGGTAAGCAGCCGGCACTTTCTAGACTTATACTGAAGTATGTACAGTAGGTTTTGCTTTATTAAAACTACTTTCGGACTGCCCTAGTTAAAATCTATGCCCTGTTTGAGAGCTGTTATCCCTGCCAGGGTGTAGATTTCACCTACCCCGCCATATGCAAAGTCAGGCGCACAGAGAGTTAAGGAATGTGGTGATTTCCTCCCATTGGCTGCCTTGGCCGACGCCCCCCTTAGTTACATCAACAGCGCCGAGCGGCGTTAGCAACGCCGCCTGCGTCTGTCGTCGCTGGGTGACGAGATGGGCGGAGTTTTCTCCGCACTGCGCGTCACGTTTGTCCAGTTTCCCATCAGGTCCGCCGGATCGGCGGCCTGGAGGGAGTGGCTTCAGCGCAAGGGGTGCGCCGGAACGTGGGCATCCGTTGGAGAGGTAGGAGGGGAGGTGTAGAGCTCCGTTTGAATCCTCCAATTGCATAACCGGAGCACAGGTCTCCCATCAGGTCCGCACATAGTGAGACCCTATGATTGGTTAGATAGATGTGGGAGTATGTGATAGGTTGCTTTGGGATGCTGCTGGGGTATATATGTTTGCTGTGATGCATTTGTAGATTGTTTTTCTGCACAGCATAGCTTGACAAAGGGGCGGCTGCCCTGAAACGTCGCATTGACTGCTGTTATGCTTTTGACAAGCGAATAAAAGAGCTATATACAATGGATGGTGCCGGTTCTCTTGTATCATACATCTGATTGACCGGGGTGCAGCTGGCCATACCGTGGCACATCCGCTCTGGAAACTGAGGAGTGCTCCACAACCACTTTGCAAAATATCTGTTGCCTGCACAGTGTGTGAGCACCCTTAACGACTACCAGTATGGAGGAGACTGACGTGGACTCACCCACCTTTACCTATACTCCTGAGGAGACATCCAGGATTATGGCACAGGTGTCTACCCATGTGTCTTTTTTGAATGCAGCCAATGACAAGAATATACGTAAACAGATCATCAAAGTAGCCAAGATGTATACAACTCTGGAACTACATGCCATGACATTGGCGGAATATCATAGAGTCAAAAGAATACCTCGGGGCATGCGCTCTAATGTCGCACCTATTATGTTCCCGACAGATAAGATATTTTGCCATCGTTGGAGCCTCATATGGAATAAAGCGTCTTTTGACGCGATGACACTTACGATTGAAAAAATACAGGAAGAGCTTCCGAGGCTCACTACACAACGTATTGCTTTGAAGGACAAACTTAAAGCATTGGTGTCCAATGACGAATATGAGCAGTTCTCATCGGAACTGGTGACAATAATTGGAACACATCAAAAACAAATAGAAGGCATCAAACGAGATAAGTTTCAACGTGATGAGCATGATTACAGCCTGGGCTTTGTGTATTCCTGGCAGAGACCTATAGGTAGGCCGAGACCTATCCGCAGACCGAGACCTGGCCCAGATGGCAAAAGACCAGTAGGTGGCTTACAGCCAGACTCGTCAGAGGTATATAGCAGCTCCTCACAAGAGGGTTTTTCCGACCCATCAAACAATCAGGAAGGACGCGGCGGGGCGGCCGAAAGAGGAGGAGGGGGTGGCGGCATGAGAGACCGTCTACGGTCACGACAACCGAGACAATCGAAGAAACAATCGTAGTCAACATATCATCTGTAGAACTGTCCTCATCCCAACAGTCAGCTCTCAATTATGGCCTCTCGTTTTCACCTACTAATTTTCCAGATCCACTTGAAGTGGACATTGAACTACAACGTTTTTTTCGGTCCATTAAGTTGAAGTATTTTTTCTCTATTCCCAGAATGGATGATAATAGGACTACTTCATCTACACAATCTGAATGTCTCAGTTTACGTGATACCACTTTGCGCATTAAGAGCAAATTCCAGCCGACTTCATGTCAAATGATAGATATTTATATCAAAAAAGTGCAAGAAGAAGTGGACTCCTTGATCAGACAGACTGATTATGGAGGCATTCGTATACGACCAAATATCAACAGAATGGAAAGATTGGCAATTAAGGAGTTGATCAATGACCCCAATATTACAATTAAACCCGCCGACAAAGGCGGGGCCATAGTGGTCATGGATACCAAGGACTACCGTAGAGAGGTCCTAAGACAGCTGGCGGATGATACAACTTATCGACTGATCTCATATGACCCTACGAGAGAAATACAGGGGAAAATACTGGATATTGTGACTTCTGCCAAAGTTCACAATGTCATTGATGAAAAATTAGCTGATTTTTTGATCCAGTCTCATCCTGTTGTCCCTGTCATATACATCTGTCCGAAAATTCACAAAAGATTGGACAATCCTCCCGGTCGACCAATAGTCGCCGGGATAGATTCTGTTCTGGCCCCTATCTCCAAGTATCTAGATCAGGTTCTCCGACCATATGTAGTCTCCCTCAAATCTTATCTTAAGGATACGCAAATGTTTTTGAATATTTTAAAAAATATGCCTCCAATTGAGGAAGGGTGGCTTCTAGTCACAATGGAC